>NC_139947.1:28087483-28122483 GCF_963454915.1 Gymnoscopelus microlampas | reverse complement strand
TGCTCAGTGGTAGGCTATATCAGAGCTCGCTGTGACAGAATGTTCCTGCTTAAGCTTTTGGCCCGTTGAGACGACTTCTTTGCTCTTTTTTTCCCTTTTATTTGCACATGCAATGATACAAAATAACACGGCGTTGATAACACCATAACTTATTATTAAAATGAAATGCAAAGAATCTGCAGTGGAAAGACCAAGCAAAGGGCCTTTAGAATGCAAGGCCCTTTGCTTGGTCATAAGATGCAGTACTTTGTTCCCACTCATTTCCATTGGTGTACCTTGGGCACGAAGAAAGTTTGACAACCACTGCCTGTCTAGCCTGTCTTGATTTCCAATTATGTTCACCGGTGTTCAGTTAAGCCTTGTGTCTATTGATACTCCCCTGTGTTTTCTGTTCCTTGCCCGTTCGTAGAGTATTTTACCTGTGTTCTGTTTGGGCTCCGTAGCCTACAAGTATTGATCTCACTAGTGTATATATTCCTAGTGCTTTAGCGTTTCTTAGTTCTGCCTGCCGTCTTTGAGTGTTTGACCTTTACGTCTGTCTTTGGACTTTTGGTTTTCACCTGCTCCTTCTGGTTAGGTTGCATTTGAACTGACCTTCAGTGGTTTTCAAACGTTTTGTGTCCAGGGCACAGCAAAGTGCAAGTGCTAAAAAGTTTACGCATTTATTTTGGTTCCTTTACAGCATTGGACGTGACGTTTCGAGCAGGCTCTTCATCAGACACCTGTATTTAGTAAACAATAGGCGATATACAACCTAACAAAGCAGTTTTGGAAATGAGTGGGCACAATGTACAAATATTGTAAATGTAAAAAATACAATTCATAACTTTTTGTATTGTTGAGAACCGCTGACCACTGTAGAGTTTACCTAAAGTTATAAATATTTAACCAATGAAAAGTGTTAACAAGGGCTTGTTGTGACTAAATAATAATTACACTGGATCCATTTGCAATACAGGTTATTTTTTTCCATTTCTTGAAAATCGCCCGACAGCGACGATCGATGTAAACATTCACTGACAAGTACAATAACAAGGAAAGAGAGTTCAAAGGGGTGAACAGGGTGAAGTGGGGTCACACAATGAAAGAATGGAAAGTGACAGACGGTATGAAGGACGAGAGAGAGAGAGAGAGAGAGAGAGAGAGAGAGAGAGAGAGAGAGAGAGAGAGAGAGAGAGAGAGAGAGAGAGAGAGAGAGAGAGAGGTCATTCTATTAATCTACTGCCCGGCCTCTGGCCTGTAATGGACTTTACCATGGCAACAATGCCCGATGGAGGCACCTTAATAATGTAGCAGACAAGAGAATAAAAGTGCCAATCAAAGAGCTTCAGTCCCCGCTGCACTGAGTGAATTATTCACCACAGGCACTGATTAGAACACTGAGGTAGAAAGAGATGGAGGGAGAGAGAGAGAGAGAGAGAGAGAGAGAGAGAGAGAGAGAGACAGAGAGAGAGAGAGAGAGAGAGAGAGAGAGAGAGAGAGAGAGACACACACACACACAGAGAGAGACAGAGAGAGACACACAGAGACAGAGACAGAGAGACAGGGAGAGACAAAGACAGAGAAAACGAGACAGAGACAGGCAGAGAGAAGGAGAGAGACAGGGGGTGTGTGGAGAGACACGCTGACAAAGGAAAGAGTGATGTGATGTAGAACAGGATGGAGAAGGTGGGGCATGGTGGTGGGAGGTCGGGGGGGGGGGTAGAGGAGAAAGAGATAGAGGAGAAAAAAGAAAAGAAGAGACAGAGGTATTCACATGCGTTGTGCCATGCAAGGGTTTGAAAGGAGGAGAGATCAGTGTGCATGTGATGATGTCAAAGCGTGAAACATTTGGCCCAAAATAAGTCAAACTATCTGCAAAAATAGCAGATCTACAAGCTCTAGAAATAGCATAGGTACAAGCCCACGATGCACCTTCTGAGATTGTAGAAGAGATTTGGTGTAGAAGGAAAAACATTAGGGGTCCAAATATACAGTAGATCCCTGGGGGACCCCAGTCAACAAAGCGTATAGGCTACAGTCAGTAGGTGGTTAAAAAAAGAAAAAAAAAGAAGGTGGTTACGTTTCAAAACCTGCTTGCATTCTGTGAAAAAACAATTGTCCTGACTCAATAAAGCTGTGCCGTTCATGGGGCTGATTGACAGACTAATTAACTCTCCCCACTCACCCTTGTGTCACCACTCCTGATGGGTTGTCTTTCTTGTTTGTTTGCACCTCCCCATCTGTTCCCTAATAGGCTCAGCAGCCATTGGAAAGAAATTGGGCCTCTTCATGACCTTCACAGGTTTTACCAATGATACTAATGAAGGCTCCGTTCCATTTCATGAAAGCACAGCGTTTCTCAAACCTTTTAATTTCAAGGACCCCCCATAACTCTGAGAGTGTACAAATGGAACCAAATGGACCCGTACGGGTCCATTTGGTTCCATTTGTACACTCTCAAAGTTACACACCTTTTAAGGGGCCATTTGGAACCCCCTCAAGGAACCATCCCTGGACTACACTTTGAGACCCACTGGTGTAGCAAAGTGTTTCCAGTGAGACAAAATGCACAATATCAGCACCCTGACTCTGTTTGACCAGAATGGAACAGAGCCTTCATTAGTATCATTGGTAACACCTGTGAAGGACGTAAGAAGTGGCCCAATTTCTCTCCAAAATGGCTGCTGTGCATAGAGCCTATAGACGGGTTTCCGAGCGACGTCATCACAGAGCAGAATGCGCAATCTGCGCATGCCTGGGGGTGGAAGGCGCGTTCGAAAATACAGCCCTGAGCGGCAGTGAGCGCACTGGCCAATACAAACTAATAGGCGAGTGTGCTCCGGTGCTCCGGTGCGTAATTTCCAAACGCACCCATAGGCTTCCCCCCGCAGCTGCGCGGTCATATTCCTCTCAATGTTTACTAACAGGAAACCTGTCTATATTGTTCTGAACTGCGCCATGTGCGTATACACAGTCAAATCCAAGGTATTTATTTAATTCATACTTCACTATGTTGTGGACTTTATAGTGTGTATGCCATTTTGTAGTGGTGTCCGAATGTATAGTGGTAATTAATATATCCTACATAGTGGACTCCTTATCCCACCATTGTGAAAAGTGGTACCATCGATCACAATCACAGATCACGGGTGCAACCGGGCTCACCATCCAAAACCCTGAAAGAAAAATGCTGACGTTTATCTCTGCATGCAACAGCAATGACATCATTAACGTTGTTAACCTACTGTATGTAGAGTTCACTATTGTCCTCTACATAGAACCTCCACCGATATAGGGACTACTAGGGAGGGAGTAGGACTAGTAAATGAGTAAAATGGACCAAAATGGACCCTGGAAAGCTTCATGCATGCACACATAGCACATGTATACATACACACACACACACACACACACACACACACACACACACACACACACACACACACACACACACACACACACACACACACACACACACACACACATATCCACATGCATGCACACATGTGTTTTGTGTGCATGCATGTGCACATAATGTGTACACATACATACATGTATGCACACACGCACACACAGACAGACAGACAGACAGACAGACAGACGCACAGACGGACAGACAGACAGACAGACAGACAGACAGACAGACAGACAGACAGACGGACAGACAGACACAGGCAGCATCCACATACTGTACGAAGTAAGGTCACATCACCTGTGTGGAATGCTGCCCCCGCAGGTCTCATGTGGACCAGCAGCTGCTCAGACATGTACAGTATGACATGACAAGGACCTGCAGGCTAGAGTGGACAAATCAGGGTAAAAGTATCGTGGAATTTTATCTCAGAGCTGGTCAGACAACAACACACCAACAGCCTCTCCTATGGCATTCCTCCTGGCATTCCTCCTACAGTCCCACATCCTAAAGTCCTATGAGTTCCCAGGCCCGCAAGCCCCTCCTGGGGCAGCAATAGCCGCCCCCCCCCGGGGTGGTCGTAGCAGCCCCCTCCCTGGGCGGTCGTAGCTTACTGGGTAGGGAGGCCGTCTGGTAATCAGAAGGTCACCGGTTCGCCCGTGTCTACGTGTCAAAGTGTCCCTGAGCAAGTTTTAACCCCTAACCCCCACCCCCAACAATGTCAGTAATTTCTTATTGCATCATGCCCACACCCAGAAAGAGGGCTGTTATGCGTGCGCTGGACAGTAAAGCCGCCCTTAAATGGCTTTATCCTATGTGGGCAGAATCAAGAACATTACAGTAATAGACAGACGGGGGGCTGCAAATAGGAAGAAGCAGACAGCTGTCTTTGTACGACCATAATAGCAGCAGGGGGAGTCTGTGTGCCTGCATGGCCCTGTGCAGTGAAGGGACATTAGTTGTGTCATATTAAATGTCTCACATTTAGGGTAGTATTCACATTTTTCTCTCTCCCAGGCACAAAGAAGGTCATACACTTTAAAAAAAGCGAAAGACTCCCAGGGCAGCATGACAGGAGGAGCAACTGGAAAACACCCAGATAATAGCCTCAATGTGTGTGTTTGCGATGCAGGCAGAGAGAGATGGAGAGATAGAGAGACATAGAGAGAGAGAGAGAGAGAGAGAGAGAGAGAGAGAGAGAGAGAGAGAGAGAGAGAGAGAGAGATAGAGAGAGAGAGAGGGGGGGAGAGATTATTTTAGCTACGATGACATCACGCCCTAGTAGTACGTGCAAATATGCGAAGGGAATCGACATCGCATGAGTGTGTTGGAGGGTGCGAAAACAAAGGTACTTCTCGCCTGGACGTGGCTCTTTGTTGTGGCTTGGGGAGCTTGAAAGATTTATATTTGGACATCCTGTCTTCATTTTTCATGAGACGGTGCTTGTTGCAGGTCCCTGCGCTACGATAGTTGACCATAGTTTTGCACTATATAGAAAAGGATATCACTTTTACAATCCGTCTCACAAACTCAATGCTGATACGCGTGTTGTTTGCATCACCAAGCCAATGGCAACCTGACCCTCCCTCAAATACCTGTATGTGTGTCTCACTCTCAAAGAAAAAGCCTGATTTATACTTGGTCATACCAACGGAGCATCAATTAGGCTAGACTATCTCATCTTCACCACATGGTACACAAGGAAGAATTAATGGATGATATCCTTTCATTCTTTTCGTCACAATCACAAATTCCATGATGCTTTCTTTCCTTCGTGTCCCACGCAAATACTGTATCACATCCTGCCCTTTCAATTAGAAATGCTGGCAACACTTCATTTCCTGGCAAACTTTTTATCATTAGGACGTAATTACTGACTTAAATACATTCAAGCTCATGTAAAAATAGCCTTTATATGATCACTTCATTGCCAGCCAGGCAGCGCTAGGGTGGGAAGAAGCAGCTAATTAGAAGCCTATGGCACACAAGGAAACCATGCCACATAAACATCCACCAGTGT
The DNA here is from genome assembly GCF_963454915.1 of Gymnoscopelus microlampas. Lineage (NCBI taxonomy): Eukaryota > Metazoa > Chordata > Actinopteri > Myctophiformes > Myctophidae > Gymnoscopelus > Gymnoscopelus microlampas. The sequence continues at coordinate 28,117,069 of NC_139947.1, read as the reverse complement.
GCGTGTGGGCGCGCGCGCACGCGCACACACACACACACACACACACACACACACACACACACACACACACACACACACACACACACACACACACACACACACACACACACACACACACAGAACAGGACGTAAGCTAATAGCAACAGTAGGCTACACCGTAAAATCATGTTTTCATTTAGTGGTGTAGGATTTTACGGTGTAGTTTCCATCGAAATGAGGTAAATAGGCCTCAGAGTTCCCCTGAGTTCTCAGAGTGTTTCCTAGTGTGGATGTGACCGAGAACAGCGAAACTACACTCATCTCTGCCGGGACACATCATGTGCTCTCTACTTTGAGGCCAGTAGAATTCCCTTCGCAGGGACGAGGGGTCGCCATTATGACAAGGTGATACCGTTAGTGACAAAGTAAGCTATAATCAAGAAATACAATCGTGTTATTACGTGTGTGTGACTCAACCGCTTAAGCCCTATATACTTTGTCGTACAGCGAATAGCTAAAAGCCGATCTACAAGCTCACACAATGCATCGTATTGCGAGAAATACAAATTGAATGTTTAAAAAAACACGTTGAAAGTGGTTAAACACCGATGAACACAGTGTTGGCATCCAGTTGGCCCATATGTCTGTGATGCCGTGGTAAACCACCTCACCTCTTTTCTCTTTGACATACTTTATTGTTTTTTTCCAGCATACAGGGAGAACCCCCTTTGATGGAACACTGCTTACTGCCGGATCAAACATTCTCCTCTCTCCTACCATGTCTGGTGAGTGTGTTTTTCCAGATGTGCGTGCGTGCGTGTGTTGGGTGGAGGTAGAACGGCTTTGCTCAAGCTTTGTTGTTGTTGTGTTTTTTTGCCGTGCTTACGCCTGGTGGAATAATGCCACAGGCAACCAGATGGAACCTCTCTGTGTGAGAGCCGCCCCATCAAGTTCATCCTTGTAGCCCATGCACCGTTCATTCATTCTGCCAGATTGACCGGCAAGCCAGTCAGCCAGCTTTCCAACAAGGCATCTTTCAACAACAAAAACTACATTGCCAGAATTGTGCATCCAAACAAATCACTTGTGTATGAGCCTCGGCCAGTAAACACAATGGACTGCTACAGTAAATGCAGAGATTTACTCAGATCTCTCTAATCCAAATCAAGACAAGGCAAGGCAAGGCACGGCAATTTGTAACAAGGCAATTCAAAGTGCTTTACACAAAACAATAACCATTAAAACACAGAGCATCAAGACAGTGCAAAAGAAACACTTAAGTACAAATAAAACAGAAAATTCAAAGAAGAATATTAAAGTGCAGAAGAAATGGTTAAAGAACCTCAGGCTTCGTCCACACGTACACGGGTATTTTCATAAACGCAGATATTTCGTTTTCGTTTTTGAAAACCTCCGCGTCTACACGGCCCTGTTTAAAAAAATCTCTCTGTCCACACGACAACGGCTAAACGTTAACGGCTAAATGCAAAAACTCCGTTTACCGTGTCCACACGGGAACACATAGCCGGAGTTTTTAAAAATCTACACTGTGGCAGGAGTTTTCCAAAAGATGCGTTTACATGGAGCAAAAACGCGTTTGCGTGTGGACGAACCCCCCAAAACGCATATAAAAAGCTACGTTTATGAAAATACCCGTGTACGTGTGGACGAAGCCTCAGTAAAGGGCAGCGGCAAACAGAATGGTTGGTATCTTCGTATTTGATTTGTAACAGGCGTACAATTTTCTAGGAGAATGTTCCAGATTCATAAATATGCATACATATTGAATGCCATGTTTAAGACAAATCTGAAACTGAAACAGGAACATTTCAAGTTATTTTTATTTAAAAATCAACATACAATATTGATTTTATATTATTACAAAATCATGTTATTTTTCTCTTCAGAATGTTAACTCAGTGTAGCTTATTGCTCATCAGTCAATTCTTCACTTGGTTGAGGATTGGTTAGTCCTGTGAAAAAAGTATTTAAATTTCCTTGACACCATCAAATTCTAGAACACCAATAGACATGACTAAAATAAACCAGACTATATAGCTTTACTTGGTACATTCTCGCAGAGGACGATATTGAATTTCATAGGCAAACATTGATGGATAAATAGGATAAATAATATAGCAAAATAAGTCAGAATGTGAAGCAAAAGAACAGCTTTGAGGGATAAGGACAAATCAAAGAGCTACAGAGAGCCTACACCTTAAACCAAAATGTAGCCAAAAAAAGTTCCTATTGGTTAAACGAAATAAGGCTAGGACGAAGCTGATAAGGAAGCAAGCATCTGCTCCTAGGCTAATAATGAAAGACAAAACACTTTCTGTTTCTGATCACGATACCAGTTTACAGAGCTACATACAGTATGGTCCTAATCGTTTCAATTTGTATTTGCAGTTTTTACAATAAAACCATTAAATAATATACGATATACATGTAATATTGTGATAATGTTATCTAATCTCATTTGACAAAACCAAAGGCAGGCTGGCAGGCATATCTTTTTTGGGGCTATTCTGCCTTTATTTGATAGGAGAGAGATGGGGAGTGACACGCAGCAAAGGTTCTCGGGATCGAGATTCAAACCCACGACACGCTATCAGGTTACATTAGTAGCCCAGGTGCTCGGACCGCTACGCCAGCCGTCCGTAGGACAGGTGGCAGCCAAGGTTCTTGGAACAAAGTTCTTTATTTCCCAGCCCAGTACCAACACATTGCTTGCCATGCCTTAGTTGTAACTGTATGGTAGTTGGCCAAGAGTAAATAAGAAGATGCAAGGCTCTATTATGTAAAGTGTCTTGAGACATGTTTTTATTCATTACTATTATAAAATGAATTGAAACGAACTGAATTGAAGAGTTGTTAGGACATGTGGCTCATGTGGGGATGGCTGATTTAGGTCACACCCCTCTCTGAGCCCAATTAGTTTTTCTCAGGCCAGGTTTGACTGCTTAAATCAGCCATATCAGCCACCCCCCTGCACCCATCTTTTCAAAACTCCAGGCATAGCTTGAGCCGACTCCAAAATAATCCGCTTATGCCTAGCTGCACTGGCTAAAACAAAACAAAACAAAACAAAACAAAACAAAACAATTGTGGAGTCGAGTTGCATTATTCGTTTCTTATCACGCTTCATATTGTTTTGTATTTGTATGTGTGGGGGTAGAACAGGATTGTGATTTTGTGAATATATGAAAAGTAAAAGAACAAGAACGAGGAGAGCAGAGTCTTCACGTTGTGTGTGAGAGGAGATAAAGAGGTATGAAGATAAGAGAGGAGGGAAATCCATCTGGACCCGGAGGATGTGACGGGAAAGCAGAAAGGTGAGATGAAACAAGCTGATAAATAATAAATTGTATATAAGAACTGTGCCTAACACGATTTCAACACAATCTATAATCTGCAAAACCTGTTGTTTTCCGTGGTACATGAAATGTTCTCTGCATACTTGTACTGGCACAACAAATATATCTATTGTAGCCTAAGCATGGTCTGTAAATATCATGGGGGGGGCTACCTAATACCTAATAAGTTCCGAATTAAAATCAACTTTATTTTACCATACGTACATACTATACTGTACACAGGGTGTAGTGAAAAACTGCCTGTGTTCCTCCTGTCTCATGATGCCCATGCACAGAACTGGCATCATAACTACTCTGGAACGTTGGGATAATATGTCTTATGTCCTTTTTTAAGATATCATGCATACGTTGCGATAAAACAGGCACAGTTTCCCCTTTTTTCACTTTGAATAAGAGCATTAATGTGTATATTACACATCAAATAAGCAAAGTAGAACCTTATGAGACAATTGCTGTATAATAAGTACAAATTCAATATGTTAATGACTATTGTACATACAGTTAGTCAAAATAATCTGCAACAGGTTGTTAATTTTTGCCCCAGTGAGATTTATGTGAGTGACCATACTGACTTCATTTGTGCAGGTTGTTGATGGGGGTTGTGTTTTTGCCTCATTTCGTCTGCTAGGATATCTCCAAAATGCATGAGATTTGTGTGTAATGTGTGGAAGGTTTTGTCATGGGGCAAAGGAAGAACTGATTAACTTTTCATCGTGCTTGGCCATAAAAGAGGGAGGGGGTGGGGGGTGGGGGAGGGTGGACAGTGAGCAAGGCCTATCAAAAAATGGCACATAACTTTCTAAATGTATTCATGCAACACCACAAAATGTTGAGGTAAAGGTTTGTCATGGGGAAAAGAGCTAAAAAGATTAACTTTTCACACTGACTGGCAAAAAAAGGGGGGAAGGATATTCCCCAAAATTGACCTTTGGGGGGATTAGCTGGATTTAATCCCGTGGGGGAAATTCATTTTCAGCGTCACCCAGTTGATGGCTGCTCACATGGCTATGACGAGCACTCGGAGGGGAGCAGTAGGGGTTAAGTGTCTTGCTCTCTTCAGTGCAGACAGAAGAGACACTTGTTCACTCAGGCTTTTGCAAATAGTTTGTTTAGTTCATTTTTGTAATTGTAAAGCGTCCTTGGGTTTTTGAAAGGCGCTATATAAATTCAAGTTATTATTATTATTGCTCAGGGACACTTTGACACATAGGGAGGGAGGCGAACCGGCCTCTATACACTCTAAGCTATGGCACACCATGGCAGTGTGCGTGACCCCACATAGGTCTGCACTCGGTTGTGTTTTGTTTGTTTGTGTCGTTGTCAGATAACTTGAGAACAGGCAGACTTTCATAAAACCTGGAGGGAATGATAAGTTGGCTGTCCATGAAGAGATGTTTCATTTTTGTCAAAAAGGTCAAAGGTCAAGGCCAATGTGTGAAAAAGAATGCCTCCCTACAAGAGGATGTTTGTACAACTAAAGGCTAACAATCTCTCACAAACAGCATTCTGTGAAGTCATGGGGTTTAGTCCTGCAGATGCTCACATTATATTAAGATTCTGTGAACATTTAATCATGCAGCTTCATACGGAATACAAGGGAAAGGATTCTCACTTGGAGCTGCGCGCTGGCAGGTCAAATGAAGAAAAGTAATTTCCCCTCTGGGATCACTCACTGCAAATACCCTTCTTTTTACAGCATGGCGCCAAAGGGGCCTAACCGTCTAGAACAAGGTTTGTCTGTACAACTGTCTGTCTCTCTGTGTATCTCTGTCCCCATAAAAGTGCACCAAGCACAGCTCCGCTCACGCTGCTACATGCATACAGCGAACCGCACAGCTCAGATCACGCTGCTATGTGCATACAACAAACTACAAGGCCATGATCCAAACAGTGTTATCAGCGTTGGCACACAAACCTCACATAAGTGCATTATCATTGGTGTTTCGTTCACAAACTGCACACCTCACAGGTAAGCCACATCATCATTAGACTTCTTAGCCCCCCTCTTTTATGAACACCTCATACATTTTGCTGTAGTGCATTCTGGGGCAATTGACAAAATCCTGACTAAAGGACAGCATTTTGTCCATTGTATTTTTTATTGTTATATTCATTATTCATTTTTTTTTTATATAAAAACCCCAAAGGAAACCCATGCAACAGAACTATTTCCATATAGTTTTACACAATGTGAACGGTATACAACAGAATGCCACATTACATGATAAACGACTGCCCAGTGCACACCCACCAAATAATATGTGAATGAAGGCATATGCAGTTTTATACGCATTATATACGAGAGAGAGAGAGAGAGAGAGAGAGAGAGAGAGAGAGAGAGAGAGAGAGAGAGAGAGAGAGAGAGAGAGAGAGAGAGAGAGAGAGAGAATTCGTCCCTGAGATGGAGAGAAATAAATATGTCCCTGCCTTGTTGTTCACTCCTTTCCAATCTCTCTGTCTTTTATCTGATTTGGCTCCCCACTGTGCTTGCATTGGAAATGAAGCAGCAGCAACAGATTTTAACAAGTCATTACACTTTATAGTGGGTTATGATTATTGTTATAAAGCATTATGAGCATTTATAACGTATATAAAGTATATTATAATAAAGTATATTATAATGCATTAGACATGTTTATAATGCATTAGACAACATGGGCTTCATAGGAAGTGTTGTTCCCTGCTGAACATATAGGAAAAACACACTTTTGGTATCACGGTATCTGGTTAGCTACAAAAAACTTTTGCAGAAGTGATGAGGAGTACGTGTTAGCCTAACAAAGCAACTTACAGTATCACGTGGTGCAAGTGCAAGAGAAAGTCAATCAACGTATAGGCCTATTGGCGCCCTGGGCTGTCAGTTTGAGAAGGGATGAGACCCCAGCATGCCTCGGGGTGTCTGTGTTCATTATTGTTCTATTATTGTGTTGTTGTGTTATTGTTTGCCATGGGAATGCGTTGTGTGGGATGTGCTGTTTGTGATTGATTGCAAATAGAAGAGATTCCTATCGTCAGCATGCAGTTGCCGTTCCTGATTGAACACACAGTTCATTACCTACTACAAAGTTACTAGGCTAACAAATAGGCAACAAACATGACATACAGTACATACTTACGCATCATCTGTAACCTAGCATGACAAACTAGCATCTATCTAAATATATCAGGAAGCGCAGAGCAGATGCAGCCATGGATTATGATCATTATGATGCATGTTCTGTATAGTTGGCCAGGGAGGCGAATTAGGATGAACAGAGTTAATCAGATGAGGTGGTCTGTGCAGTATAACCCGTCACATTACTGTATGGGCTAACTGTGGGCACTCTCTCTTGTTACACAAACAAGGATGAGTACAAAGCCGATATATGGAGTTTACAACTAAGACAACAGCTTCTCAGGGACCATCTATAACGACGATAGACATTTTTCATGGCAGCCATATTGACATAAAAGGTTGTGTAAAGTTACTCCCTAAAGGCCAATCATACTCGACGTAAGACCCTTAAGTAAGCATAAGGAACGGAGGGGGAGACCAAAAAGGGGAGGGGGGATGGGGGGTTTGTCCGTCGATTATGTCATCCGTCAGGTTGAGCTCTGAGCTCAACCTGACGTACCTGACGTACGTTCACTGCTTTCCTCTGGAGGATGAGTAGCCGCTTGGCCCTAATCACGCATAAGAAACGTGTCAAACTATGAATGCACTGAATGCACTGACGTAGAGAACGTACCAGTTCCTCACCCCCGACCGAGGTCAATCTCCATCTCCGTCTAGTATGCACGCCACTTAAAGGTGTCACCAATAATAGGCTACTAATTAAGGCTCTGTTCCATTCAGGCCAAACTGAGTCAGGATGCTGCTACTGTGCATCATGTTCGATCTCCACATTGAGAAAGTCAATGCTACACTAAATAGAACAGAGCCTAGTATCATTGGCAAGAAAGTAACATTACACAATGTCAATATGTCTGCCGTGAAAAAGGTCTATTCACTATTGATCTGATTGGTCTAGACGTGTCACATGGGGGTACATAAGTTTTCAACCCTGCTAATGAGAACAGGCCAAACAGGTGCGTGTGTGTGTGTGTGCATGCGTGTCACTGTGTAGAACAGCTAGACCACTAGACAAGCTGGGCAATTGCCCACGGCGTCAAGTCCTGGTTCTTTTTGCACCTTATGTCTAACCTTGTGTACACATACAGTACAGTACATACCTGCTGCTTTTTTATGCTATGTGTATATGTAGCCTACTGTAGATATCTTTGATTTGACTTTTGACATTTTTATTTTCTGTTTTTCTCCTTACTTTACTGTGGTTAAGGTTTAGGAATACGTTTAGGGTTAGGCATAGTTTTACTGAGGTTAAGTTTAGGAATAAGGTTGGGTTTAGGCATACTTTTACTGAGGTTACGTTTAGGAACGTTAGGTCACCGGAATCGACCCGGGGCGAGCGTGTTTTGGGGTGAGCGTTCTTGTATTCGCTCCATCAACTATGAATGATGGAGCAATTGCACAAAAGAACGAATTTCACCCACTTCCTTACACTTAACCTGATGTGATGTGACAATAAACCTGAAAAAAATCAGAAAGGTGTGTGCGTGTGCGACTGTGCGTGTGAGTATGCGTGTGTGTGTGCGTGCGTGTGTGTGGCATTCCTGCATTCCACTGTTGATGGCTCATGGAGGGCACCCAGGCCCGGTGCCTCTAGGAGCCTACAAGACCATCGGTCTTGATCATTCTCTAGAGAGATGCAGACCTGCTGCCATCAGCTCTCCACGCTCCTGTTGTTTGCCATTATGTTTTGCTTTTGATTTCCAATCCGGGTTTTGGAATCACGCTTTCCATCCACACACCCTGCACTAGGCTACACCATGTTCCACTCAATCAACACATTTGCACACACTAGCCTACAGATTATTGACTGTGACTCCACATAGGATCCTAAGAACTTATGTTCTGTTATTTCTTTAATTTATGCTCTAGTTGCTATGTTAGGTTAATTATGTGTATATTTTTTCTTTCTTTCTTTTACCCCTTTTTCTCCCCAAGTTAGTAATTATTCCAATTGATTGCACTGGGCAGGCACTTTAGCACTGTGGCACCCAAGTGCATGTTAGGTTAATTCTTAACCTAATAAAACCTATAACATTTGTTATTCCTTTTTTTAAACCTTGCTTTCCCTCCACTTTATTTGACATGGCAAGAGCCAGCTATGATGTATTAATTAATGTATGTATTTATTTATTTTTTACCACTATTGCTGCTTAACAATAATAATATTTTGTTTAATTTAGGCTATCCCTAATAGAAAATAATGAGCACTGAAATGTACAAAAACTAAAATATTATATAAAATAAATGTATAATAGCCAGCCTTCCGGTACATAAATAAAAATAGTGAAGAAGCATAGAATGTCTGAATGATTCGTATTTATTTATTATTTTATTTTCATTGCATTATAGGCAATATACATACATTACATTACATACATTGTATAATGTAATGCAATGTAATTATGTATTTTCCATGTTTTATTTTTGTATGCATCTTATATGGACCCCAGGAAGACTAGCTGCCGCTTTGGCGTCATCTAATGGGGATCCATTCAATAAACAATAAACAATAAACAATAGGCTAATCAGGCCTCACGTGCGGTTAGGCGGGCATTTTCGACTGCTCGAGCTGTCAGTATATCCTCTGCGTCATATATCTGACTGCAGTCAGTGATGGAAGAAGTAGGTTACTCACATGTCGTACTTAAGTAAGAGTCTTTTGAAAATAGCAGATCTACAAGCTCACAATGCTGGAAGGAAAACATATTTTTAGTTACTCCACTGCGCCCTCTACAGATCTGGTCAATGGAATGTTTCTATTGACCCGTTTTTTCCTTAATATTTTATTTTCTGGCCAAAGCAAAAGTGTATATTTTAATGTTTTACTACAGGCGAGAGGTTGTGCAGCCTGTGGTGCGTGCACAAAGGCTCGAAAGTCCCATAGCGTTAGGGAGAACTCCTTCTTCTAACGCCATGAACCAGAAGAGCAGAGCCATTGGGCCTCAGACGTGGTGAAAAAGCTGATGAAGAATTGGACATGTTACAAGGAAGAATGACGACAAAGGTAAGAGAAATAGAACTTTGCCTTTTCTATGCTGGTTTGATTTGCTTATTGGATTATATAGACCTTTTTCAAGGCAGCAAATATAGCCTTAAAATAACAAGGTGAACACAGCTGTTACCAATAGCTACTAATTAACAATAATTAATAGCAGCCACGCAGCAGATTCTGTTTCGAAGCTGTTTTGACATTAACACACTTGGCTGTAGGCCTACTGTTTATCTCTGTGGTTGTCAAACTTTTTTTAAATTTCAACTCCCCCCATAACTCTGTATATCAGGGGTCTTCCACGTTTTCAGGCCAAGGACCCCTTAGCTGAGAGAGAGAGAGAGAGAGATGAAGCAGGGACCCCCCTCCTCTATATTGTATACAATTGTGTTTCAGATTAAACCTTTTTTTGTTCACTTGGTCTGCTCTTTTTTTCCCTCTACACCTCTTTGCCAAAAATAGCAGATCTACAAGCTCACAACGCCTTGCAGCGCGAGGCGTTGTGAGCTTGTAGATCTGCTATTTTTGGCTCAAGTTCTCCTCAGAAAAGGGATATTAGGGTTCAAGTGGTTAAGGTAAATAAAAAAATAAAAGAAATAATCACAACACAAAGGTTTGGCGGACCCCCTGTAGTAACTCTGAGGACCCCCTAGGGGTCCCGGACCCCCTGTTGAAGACCCCTGCTGTATATGGATATGTTCCACAAGTGTACAAATGGAACCAATATGGATCCATTTGGTTCCATCATGTGTACACTCTGAGTTACTGAACTGTAAGGGTCCATTTGGAACCCCCTCATGGAACACTGAGGGTCCATCAGTGGTGTAAAGTAACTAAAAGTACATGTCATGTACTCAAGCACTGTACTTAAGTACAATTTTGAGGTACTTTTACTCCTACTCCACTACATCTCAGAGGCAAAATATTGTACTCCACTACAATTATATGCAACTTTAGTTACTAGTTACTTTGTAGATTTTGATTACTACAAAACACACAAACCACTTCAGCCCTAAATATATTTCAGCCAATTGAAAATAGCAGATCTACAAGCTCACAATGCCATGCCATGCGAGGCATTGTGAGCTTGTAGATCTTCTATTTTCAAAATATTTTTTATTTTGAATTTGTGAAATGGGACATTCTGCACAATGAGTAGGCCTACTTTTACTTTTGGTAATTTAAGTACATTTTGATGGCGATACTTTTGTACTTTTACCCAAGTACATATTGAATATGGGACTTCTAATTGTAACAGAGTATTTCTACATTGCAGTATTGATACTTTTACTTAAGTACAATATGTGAGTACTTCTTCCATCACTGGGGTCTACAGTACATGGACCCCACTTTGAGAACCACGTGTTAGAACTGCTGCCATGTAAAAGGTTTATTACCTGCATGAGGTCTGACTGACATCTGTTTGAGTGCATTATTATTAGTGTGCTGTGGTGTGACTCAGTGCTACAATGGATTGTGCATTTGTTTTGGCACAGCAGGCTGGCTGTGCCTTTTGGTTATGGTTGGTTGGTTTATGTGTAGGCTTGATTTACAATGTATTCCAAAACAGGCCTAGTTACTGTATATCCTGGTTGTTGCACACAAGGGAAAAAATCTTTCCCAACTTTTCAGGGGGCAAATTGTTCAGTATGTGTGCGCGTGTGTGCGTGTGTGCGTGTGTGTGTGTGTGTGTGTGTGTGTGTGTGTGTGTGTAGGTGTGTGCGTGCGCGTGCGTGTGTGTGTGTGTGTGTGTGTGTGTAGGTGTGTGCGTGCGCGTGCGTGTGTGTGTTGTCCCTGCATCTTGACACTGACAACCAGTCCTTGTGTTTTATTATCATCATATATAAGGATAAATGGTTAAATTCAACAGGTGTAAAAAACAACAACATTTGTACTGTAATACATTTGATTTGGTTAGCCTAAGAAGTGATTCAAATAGATTCAATGGGATACAATTTGTACTCCACTGCGCCCTCTACAGATCTGGTCAATGGAATTTTTCTATTGATCAGATTTTTCCTTCCTGCGAAATATTTTATTTTCTGGCCAAAGCAAAAGTGTATTTTTTTTTTTTTTTTTTTTTTACAGACGAGTGGTTGCGCAGCCTGTGGTGCGTGCACAAAGGCTCGAAAGTCCCATAGCGTTAAGGAGAACTCCTTCTAATGCCATGGACCAGAAGAACCAGAGCCATTGGGCCTCAGACGTGGTGAAACAGCTGATGAAGAATTGGACATGTTACAAGGAAGAATGACGACAAAGGTAAGTAGTAGAATAGAACTTTGCCTTTTATATGCTGGTTAGGTTTGATTTGCTTATTGGATTATATAGACCTTTTTCAAGGCAGCAAATATAGCCATAAAATAACAAGGTGAACACAGCTGTTACCTAATTAACAATAATTAATAGCAGCCACGCAGCAGATTCTGTTTCGAAGCTGTTATGACATTAACACACCTGGCTGTAGGCCTACTGTTTATCTCTGTGTTTTTTTATGTGTAGGCTTGATTTACAATGTATTCCAAAACAGGCCTAGTTACTGTATATCCTGGTTGTTGCACACAAGGGAAAAAATATTTACCAACTTTTCAGGGGGCAAATTGTTCAGTATGTGTGTGTGTGTGTGTGTGTGTGTGTGTGTGTGTGTGTGTGTGTGTGTGTGTGTGTGTGTGTGTGTGTTGTCCCTGCATCTTTACACTGACAACCAGTCCTTGTGTTTTATTATCATCATATATCAGGATAAATGGTTAAATTCAACAGGTGTAAAAAAAAAACTACATTTGATTTGGTTAGCCTAAGAAGTGATTCAAATAGATTCAATGGGATACAATTTGCATTCTGACTTTATTTAGATAATAGGATGAGAGCATGGGATAAGCCAGTCAACAAAGAGAATATGCATTATGTGACTTTTATTTTGGCTCATGTGATACATACTACTAATACTATTTAAATGTTTCCACCTCTTCATGTAAACTGTTTACCATGCATGAAGCTAGCGGTTATTGAAACAATATGTCGAAATGTGTTTTTGGTGTGTTGTGATTAGTGAATGCATATATTCCATGTCTATTAAGACCAAAGCACGCTACTGGTTGGCTGACACTCGGGGTTCAGTAGCCCCAATGATAATTAAGATAATTTACAGGCTATATCAATGAATAAACGTGGAAAAAAAATCGAATTGAGTTTTTTATAATCGACTAAATCCATTTGTATGATTTACCAATTAAGTCCTATGCTTTGTTGTACAACTGCATTTTGCAAAAAAATAGAAAGTAGTCCATCTATAAGCTCATAACACCCATGTCTCAATGCAACCTATCTTTGCTATTTTGGAAAATCCATCCACCCCTACTTGCTTAATTCATCATTAACCACTGACTTCTTGTGTAGAAACTATAAACGTTCAAACATCTAAAAATCAGAAGCCTATGAAGTCTGAATCTTTCTACTAAATCATGTCGTGACAACATTGGTTCAACATGGATGATGACTGTTATGACAGGAGCCCACGGCAATATGGTGCCGTTCCACTTTCACACACACTCCCCCTCGGTGTTCCCCCTGTAGCCATGCCTATATATAGACACAAACAGACGCACGCGCAGACACAAACAGACGCACAAACAGACGCACGCACACACACACACACACACACACACACACACACACACACGCGCACACGCACACGCACGCACACACACACACACACACACACACACACACACACACACACACACACACACACACACACACACACACTGACTCACCACCACAAACATTGTCTGAGCATTTTTGGAAGCCACATTAAAGTGGCAGCATGGTGTGTGTGTGTGTGTGTGTGTGTGTGTGCGTGTGTGCGTGCGTGCGTGCGTTCGTGCGCGCGCGTGCGTGCCCCTGTGTGTGTATGTGTGTGTGTGTGTGTGTGTGTGCCCCTGTGTGTGGTTGTATGTGATTCACAATTGTGGTTGAGACAGTACTCTTTCTTCTCCAGCTCTCAGATTACGGCACTATTAGTGAACTAAAGACAGACATCAACCTCTGTGGGTTCCCGGGCTTAAGCAGCTCAGTCAGCGCAGGGCTTCTAAACAACTCGTACCTCATGTTACACACGGACAATTTAAGTACAGTCGCAGGATGGTTTACGTACTAAACTGATCATTAAGGAATCTGTAGACCAAACACTGTGAGACACTTTGAGAAGAAAACAACCTGCCTGGCATGGAGACCTAAAAGTACGGTTATAGTGGTTGAAAGTGTAACTAAGGACGTTTACTCAAGTACTGTACTTTTTCAAGAGAGAGAGAGAGAGAGAGAGAGAGAGACAGAGAGAGAGAGAGAGAGAGAGAGAGAGAGAGAGAGAGAGAGAGAGAGAGAGAAAGGGAGGGAGATACAAGTAGTAGTAAGAACAATAATAATACATAATAGTGTAAGATAGTATGTAATAATATGATATAGTATAACAATAATGTTAGATACCGGTAGTATATAATGGTATACAAGAATGTTGTATACCATTGAAGATAATATACAGTATAGTGGTATAGTATCATATAGTAGCAAATCCACAGTCGTGCTCCATGGAGAGGCCCGGTCCGCAGTCACACTCTTGATCTGCAGTACAACATTACTTAAGTACAATTTTGTGGTAGATTTTACCTTGAGTATTTCCATTTTTTGATACTTCTACTCCACTACATCTAGGAGGCAAATATTGTACTTATTTTCACTCCACTACAATTATTTGACAGCTTTAGTTACTACTTTGCAGATTTAGATTATTAATACAAAACATACACTAACCGTTACCAATTAAGCTCTATTTCATACTTCGGCTATTACAATATAGCAGATCTACAAGCATTGCGATGCGTTGTTGTGCGTTTATAGATCAAAAAGGTTTGACAAATCTTCAAAAAACAAATTGTACTTTTACTTTGGTAAATATTTTGTGGTACTTATGTGGTAGTATCTTTTTAGGCCAATACTTTAGTACTGTTACTCAAGTCAAAATTTTAATACAGGCCATTTACTTGAACTAACTGATAGCGGTTTCACACTACGGCCCCGGGTGCGCACCCTGGGCCACTTGGCTGATGTTGTGGTAGTGTGAACGTTGCGTATCGTTCCCCGAAACGGATCCCCGTTCCGTTCCCGAAACCACCTCCGGAGGCAGTCTCGGATCCGAATCATGCGTCCTCGGAGACGGTACGCTGCAGTGTGAAAGCAAGCGTACTGTTTGACGGAAGTGGCCCGCTATTTGGAATAGGTGACGGTATATAAACTCGACAAAAACAGTCAACAAAAACACGTCGCAGATCAATCCACAGGGGTTCAACCATGGCCGGATCCCGCTGGTTAATTTCATCATTAAATTATAAAATGAACCCGCGGGATGATGAAAGATTTAGTATCATCCCGCGGGTTAATTTTATCATTAAATGACCAAATGAACCCGCGGGATGATGCGCTAAAACCCGCAATATTTATATATAAAACTTATTTATTTATTTATATAAAACATTACATACAGAAATAGAATGAGAGCGCGAGATAGAAAGAGAGGCCGTGTCATGGCCATATAATGACAGCAACAATATATATATATATATATAATAGTATATCTTGTGGATATCTTGTGGAGTTTCAACTACTATGCATCCCAGAAATATATAGCTTATAAGGCTTTGTAATTTGAAATTTGTAAGTAAATATGGTAACTCATTTGTAGGCCTACGTAGGTTTATGGTTTCCCATGGACTATAGCCGTTTCACTCATGATGCAATTTCTCTTTCATAACAGATACATACATGTGCCACATAATCCCCACACAAAGAGAGTAAAAAAAGAAAAGATGTTACTTTATTTAGTAAGACATGAGAAACAGTACATGGAAGTACAATTCACAATACAAGGTTTCAGTCATTCAGTCCGACTTCACTGTATAGGCTAGTTGCCTTTTCATAAATGATATATTTTTGTACTTAAGCTGTCGTGAAAGTTTATAATATTCAGAGAAATGTAAGGTTTCAAATACAAAAGTAGTAGTTGTTGTGAAGGTTAGCAAACTGGACATTTAGACTGAATGTTTCCTGTATCCTCATCTTGCGCAAATGCACACAAGTGTTTCACCAGGTTTTATTTGTGTTGTTTCTCATAAGCGTGCATCCGTTGTCTGTCAACAACACGCGCGCCAACAACACAGCAGTCTGTGCCTTGACTTCTGTGCGCTCAGTGCGCTCCTGACTCTCTCCAGGCGGCAACCTTATATTTATGCGCGACCAGCACAAACATTGTCGCATAGTTGATGACGTCTGTGTCCACTGGCGAAGCACTATGTGCATGCCGCCACCTATAGGATCGGGGGTATATATGCAAGTGTTCTCGGGCGCGTTAGAGCCTTGGCCAGTGTGAATGCGGGCCAGCCAAGCGCACTCGGAAACGGAGCGGTCTGGAGTGCGCACCCAAAACCATAGTCTGAAACCGCCGTGAGTATTTCCATATGGTGGTATTGTTACTTAACTTATTAAAAGCCCTGTCACCCCGTGCCAGGCTGCAAGCTTGTACATCTGCTATTTTTGAACATTTTTGAAAAGTCTTGAAAGTGTGCATTTTTTAAAATAATTTTGAACTGATTTAGAAGGCATTTGTAGAATCGGCCTCAGGTCTTAAAAAATCTGAGGCTCTCCCTACTGTGACAGCTGTATGTAGCGCTGCTCGGGCCAGAGGAGACAGGACTGTCATTCGGTAGTCAGTAACCTCAGATGAATTGCCAACTTACATTTTTATCCAGGCCACCATTTTCCATTGCAGTCGAAACAAGGATCATTACTGTCCTCCAGTGGCCATTTGTGGAACTGAACCAAGATATTGTTCTCTAGGAAACTGTTACATGTTATTTAACATTTTAAATGGCAGAACAAAATGGAGAGAGTTGGAAAGTGGAGTGTGTGTACACAAAAAAGTGGAGTGTGTGTGTGTGTGTGTGTGTGTGTGTGTGTGTGTGTGTGTGTGTGTGTGTGTGTGTGTGTGTGTGTGTGTGTGTGTGTGTGTGTGTGTGTGTGTGTGTGTGTGTGTGTGTGTGTGTGAGAGAGAGAAAACACTGGTAGAAGAATTGATCAAATGAAAATCGGGAGAGAAAGTAGAGAAAGTGGAGAGAAGATAAATTGCTTTGATGAAGACAAAAAGTAAAGAGAGAGAGACACACAGACAGACAGACAGACAGACAGACATAGAGAGAGAGAGAGAGAGAGAGAGAGAGAGAGAGAGACGGCTTGCTTTTGTCCTCCCATTCAAAGAAGCAGACAAAGAACCAGGGACATCTGATCACCCGGCCCCTGGACAGGAGAAAGCACCGGTGCCTGCAGGGACAGTGGACGGGGCGACGTGTGTGTGTGTGTGTGTGTGTGTGTGTGTGTGTGTGTGTGTGTGTGTGTGTGTGTGTGTGTGTGTGTGTGTGTGTGTGTGTGTGTGTGTGTGTGTGTGCGCGCGCGGGCGTGCAGGTGCGTGAGCGTGTGCGTGATTGTATTACTACACTTATGAGGGCCAAAGGTCCCCACAAGTATAATTAGAGAAAAAGATATTGTGAAACAATATTGTCCTGGTCCTCACAATGGAGATGGATGTTTTATGGTTAAAAACATTTTTTAGTTAGGCTTACAGTTACAAATAGATTCAGGTGGTAGTTTTAGGATTAGGGATTTAGAGGTTAGGTTTAGGGGTTAATTTAGAGTACATGCCTGATTTACACTTTGTGAGCTTTTACATTATCTCATTTCGGTGCGCGATACTGGGGCTCAACTAACTCAGGCTTCAGTGTTAAGGTTAAAAATGGCAAAAAGAAATGATACAAATGTCAAACATTTTTATATACATTCAGCATATGAAATTGCTGATCTAAAATGTTTATGTCCTCACAAGCATTGTAATACCAACACGTGTGTGTGTGTGTGTGTGTGTGTGTGTGTGTGTGTGTGTGAGTGTGTGTGCGCGCGTGTGTGTGTGTGTGTGTGTGTGTGTGTGTGTGTGCGTGCGTGCGTGCGTGCACACGCGCAGGCATGCGTGTGTGCGTATAATGTTTGCTGGGTTAGGGGTGAAGCAAGGAAACAGGTGCCCATTGTAGTGAAGGAGTAATGAGGGAGGTAATGAGGGCTTGGGTTTCTACCTTTCCCCCATCAGAAGTGCACCGTGGCTGGGCTCCAGGGAGCCAGGAGACTGGGTGAGAAATACGGAGGTAGAGAGGGTATCAATGAAGATAGTGGAGCTTGATCTAGATAGTGTTGAATAGCCACCGCACTCCCAAAGTACCACGGAGGGAGGCCTTTTATAGCTTAATAGCTGCCAATTTTAGGCTGGAGATTAATGTATTATTACACCCAAATAGCGCCATAGATTTTGGAGTATTGTTAAACAAAATAGCACATTGAAGGGTGTAGGAGAAACTGGTTAATATAGAGGATCTGTTTTTGTTCTCAGTATTGCTATTGACCACCAGGGGGCAGCAAATAACACCATTGTTAATGTGTCTTCTGTCAAGCCCCTTCACCAACATCACTCTCATTACCATTCTTTTCTCCTTTAAGGTTCTTAAAAGGAAAGTGCAGACACAATGTACGAACGCACGCACGCACGCACGCACACGCACGCACAGATACATGTATCCTCTCCATTGACAGATAGGGAACATTAAACACTAAAGCAAACACGACCAGGTTCAAGGAAACAAATGAAAGGTTGTGACTGATGAATAGACACACACACACACACACACACACACACACACACACACACACACACACACACACACACACACACACACACACACACACACACACACACGTCACGCACGCACATAATGTGTACATTCTTTATTGTAAGGGTGAGCCATAGCTTCCCGTTACCTTGTTATAGCAAACAAAGGCACACATAATGCAAACAGTATATTGCCTTATTACGTGACAGCCTAATTGTGCTCACAGAGGAAAGAAACATTAATTTCCAGGTGAGAGGGGATGTGCTGCTTGATGGGTATTTTCTGCTTACACTTCAATGGCGTTCGAGACCTGTCACTCTTTCAGTGACATGTCGTTTAGTAACAAAACACATATGTCGTTTCTGTCGGGTGGAAACCTCCCATGCCATGCCCAAAACTGTTAAAAGGAATAGCAAAACTAGCCGATCTACAGGCTTAGAACGTGCTGCGTTTTGAGCTCGTACTGTAGATCTGCTAGTTTTGCAAATTGTGTGTAACACTGTAGTATGACGTCACAAGTAGGGCATTCATTTACGGAGGAAAACCCATAAAAACTTTAAATATGGAGATAAGAGTTTTCTGCCCGAGAGTTGACTTACATGGCGTTAATCTGACTTTTATCTGACCTTTATTGAAATTATATCCATCAAATGAGCATGAGCCTGCTGTCCTTCTCCTGCCGTCCCGCGCATTCCGTGGTCCAGGAATGCGGAAATGCCGTTCTCAAACCCAAGACGTAAAAAGGTTGACGGCTCCTGCAAAAAAACACAGTTAAAATGACGGAGACGCGCCGTCCAAAGCGGACTTCGCAACGCTCGCCGGTGCCTCTCGTGGCTCAAGTCCGCTTCAGCCGACTCGGCGCCATTCGAGTTAATCTCCCGATAGGGACAGAGTCGTAAAGTCGCAGACGCATTGTGAGCTTGTAGATCTTCTTTTTCTCGGCTTATGGTCCACCCAGAATAGGGATGCGAGTGTTCAAGAGGTTCATGTAAAAAATAGAAATAAAAAGTCCCTATCACACAAAGATTTGGCGGCCCCCCCCCTTGCAGTATCTCTGAGTACCCCCTGTTGAAGCCTAATTTATACTCTGTCGTAAGACTAAAATAGCCGATCTACATGGGAGATCGGCTCTTTCTTGTGCAGAACACCGCCATACGACATACTGTAAGTATACAAATCAGGATTTAATCTCTCCCTCCTATAGTGCACCCCAGGGTCCCTGCCTCGAGGAGGGAGCTTTACCCTGTCCGGCTTTACTATAGTGACTGTCTGGAGACACAAATCCAGTCTGATTCATCTGTTGTGTGCCGCGTATCCATCAGGGGCTGTAAAGCCTTGGATGTCACCCTGTCATCTAGGCTCTTGGCTGTCTTTCTTGACTGTGTAAACTCAGGGGATTGACACGGGTAGAGCTCTGGACAAACCAGCAAAGCGGAATGTAAGCATTTGGGAAACGTGAGAACTTGCCTGCAACTTGCACTCATGTGAGCAGTCATATAACCGCCATTATGGCTGTGTGTGTGTGTGTGTGTGTGTGTGTGTGTGTGTGTGTGTGTGCGTGTGCGTGTGCGTGTGCGTGCGTGCGTGTGTGCGCGCGCGTGTGTGTGCGTGCGCGAGCGCCCGGTCGAAAACCTCAGACGTTGAAGAAGCTGACTTGTTGATACAGAGACTTTTCAGTTGCCCCTGGCAACTGTGCGAACACAGTACACCAACCATCGCGGGGTGAGAGACATTTAAGAATCTAAACATGACAACTACCCTGCCTCCCCCACCCCCTCCGACTTTACCTCCTGTCTCCACCTCTCTCTCTGTCTTTCTCTATCTCTCTCACCCCTCTCTCTCTCTCACCATCTCACCTTATATCTTTAAGGCACGAAAGAGGAAGCAGAAATTAAACACGACGGCTGTGACCTGGGTTTTCTGTGGGGTGGGGGTTGTGGGGGGGCGGGGTGGGGTTATAACACCTCTAGTTTGTTTGGCAACAAGCCATAAGATGTCATACTTTTCCTGACTACTTACAGTATGATTACCTGCAGTGTGTGTGTGTGTGTGTGTGTGTGTGTGTGTGTGTGTGTGTGTGTGTGTGTGTGTGTGTGTGTGTGTGTGTGTGTGTGTGTGTGTGTGCGTGCGTGTGCGCGCGTATGTGCACGCTCGTGGATGTATGTCGGTCTATGTGTGCATCTACATGAAATATTAATAAGCACTTTTGACCTGGCGTCCCTATATTGGGCATGTCATTATAGGCGAAAACGTACTAACATTTACAAACATTTTCTGAAAATAGAGAAAATATGTCTGCAAGTTCACAATGTGTCGGATCGTGACACATTGTGAGCTTGTGGGCTATTCTTTTTTTTTCCATTTAGTTTTTCATTCCTGAAAGCATAAAATAGGGCCAGAGTGTATAAGCAGCCTATTAGACATGGTGATATTGTACTGAAGCGCAAATACAATATTTTTCCACGTACATAGCACGTAATAAAACAGTAATCCTGCACACAAAGCACACAAAACAAAACACGATCCCGCTGTATCTCTTCATCTCTCCACGGGCCTAATTCGGAACATAACATGCCACTGTAATTGACCACAAAACAATAACTTAATTACAACGTAGACCGAGCAGAACCATTAGTTCAGCAGAAATATTTGAAAAGCCCCAGAACACCAATCTGAAAACAATTACCGGGGCCAAGGAAGCAGCACATATATAGAGTCTTGTGGCAGAAACAACACGCATTTTGGATATATGGTTATTATGGTGACTTGGCAACCGGCCACACCACCCTGAATACCAACGATGCAGCGCATTTTTTTTACATAACGTAAGCACTGTTTCTTTGGTCTCAGAAGGCAAAAGCGGGAGCAGTCTGAGGAAGTAAGCTTCACACTAATGATGACCGTTTAATATTCATGCTAACCCTTGTAATTAGCATATGGGAAGTTAACTCTTTTAGACCGGGAACGCATCTGTGTGTAATTTTTTAATTTCTTTGGCTATTCAAAAATAGCAGATATACAAGCTCATAGCGCAGCACCGAGTGCCGCGCTATGAGCTTGTAGATCTGCTATTTTTGAAAAATCATGAAAAGTTGTGCATATATTATTATTATTTATTTTTTGGGCGGACATTTTTCAACTCAAATCTTTGCTTCTGGGGGTTCCTGGAACTAAATATTTTACAAATGTTCACTTTAAAAAATATATAATCCAAGATTTTTAGAATTACGCACAGATGCTTTCCCGGTCTTAATAGGTTAAAAGATTTCTGCGCACAAGTTCAAAATTCTTTGAACGTGAAGCAATTCTTGAACCTTTTGCAATGCAAGTTGCAAAATGTACATTTCCGCCCCCCCACCCCCTCCCATCTGTCTGTTCTTTGAATGCATTCCTAGAATGGCTCTTAGCTGTGAAATCCATGATTATCCAATAGGCTCCAGATGTGCGTCTGCTCCCAACAAGTTCCTAGCTTCCCCATGGACTATCAGGTGATAAAACCCAAAGTTCAGACCAAAGATTCGTGACGAGATGAAACCGCTTTATGAAGCCCAATTTATACTTCCATTTTATGAAAAAAGGCGCAGAAAACAGCCGACCTACAAGCTCACAATGTGTTGCATCTGTAAATTATGCTTTGTGGGCTTGTACGTCTGCTATTTTCAGCGCGTACGACGGAGCATACATTTAAGCATTAGAACGTTTATACGGAGAAAAATCGCAGTGGTCTGAATTACACTTTGAAAAGGAGAAAAGAGAAACACTGTCATGCTTCCCTCACAGTCTATTAACTCCCAAATACACCCTTGACATTCAAAGCACACAAAAGACCCACAAGTCCACTCAAAGACTCCAGCAGCCCCTAGTCTACAATCTCTATTCTCTCTCTCTCTCTCTCTCTCTCTCTCTCTCTCTCTCTCTCTCTCTCCCACCCACCCACTCTTTCACAGACAGTGTTTGCCCATGCTACAGTACTACTCATTAAGTGGTTTTGGTAGGCTGTGGTATAGCTGCCCTATCCAGTGCCTGTGGCCTGTTTGATCCCGTCCCAGATTTCAAAGGGGGACACCTGATCTCCCACCCAGGGTGAGACGGGTGAGGCGGGGGTATTGGGTGGGAGAGAGGGGGACGGCGGGCGGGTGGGTCGGATAGACGGGAGCGTTCGGGTTTTGAATAGATCAGCAGCAGGGGCAGGATCTCATACATACATACGCCCTCCCTCACCCCTCCTCACCCCCCCCCCCCTCCCAAGGCCTCCCAGGATCCTGTTTCAGCAGCATGGAGACAGGTAGAGATGGACAGGCAGGTAGCACAGGTGTGTTAGGGTGGGGTGGGGTTGGAGTTGGGGGGCTCCTCTCGTTTATCAAATCCTCGTCGAGTTCATCGGGTTCAGATATGCAACCTGGCTGTCAGAAGTGGTTTGTTTTAACTTCAATACTGTGTAGTTTACTCTCTCTCACTCACTCAGTCACTCTCACACGCACACGCACACACGCACACGCACACGCACACGCACACGCACACGCACACGCACACGCACACGCACACACACACACACACACATTTATATTATGTAAATACAAATATACAGCAATTGCAGCGAGAAAGAGAAATGTGTTGTTTGTTTGTTTTTGTTTTTTGTTTTTTTTTGTAAATGAAATTCTTGACTCAAAAGCAAGGTCAAGCAAGCGAATGTTGTAAACGTGTACCCTCGGGGCTACATGTGCTCTGTTGCAATGCCAGGAATTTTTATAGTTCAAACACAGCTAGGGCCCAATCCCCTTTCAAGCAGGTGGAATTTCTAAACCAGCGGATGTGCCTGTTTTGCACTTACTAGTTTATGAATGCGAGAGAGAGAGAGAGGACTGCCATGGGACCGACTGTCAGCTCAAAAGCACTGAACTGAAATGACCGCACTATCCTGTCATTTCATGACGTGCCAAGCAAATGTTCCATGCTGTTCTTCAGGCACAAATACAAGTTTGATTGCAGGCGTACACATGTGGATAATAGTGCGTCTCCACTCTCCAGCATTTATTAGGCCTACTGCAGAACCCATCGGGGGATAAGCGATTTTCGCATTGCCACCAATAAATGTGAAATATTTGGCAGCGTATTATCGCCTCTGTGGCTCGTTGCAAGGCTCGTAAAACGTTTAGTAAACATTGCAGATACACAGTTGTCAGATGGTTGATAATATGTCTCCGCGGGACATCAAAATGTCTGTTTCGGTTACAGTTAACGGCCTTTTTCCACGGCACGTTGATAGTCCTACTGAACTATTGCAATGATTATGAAGCCAGAACCTCTTTAGCCCTATATTATTTTGTTGTGTGACGAATAGCGGAAAAAGCAGACCTAAAAGCTTGTACATCTGCTATTTTTGCTATTTTATACAATTTAGAACATGTAAAACTTTATTTATTCATTCATTCAATCATTAATTTGGAGACATTTAAAATAGGGATGCCAGGTTGTAGGTGGTTAACCATGCCTTGTTCAGCCATATTCTGCCATAGACGGACAGTATAATGACTTCAACTGTAGTTTACTCTAACAAATAAACTATGACTCATGGACACAGCATGAATCAGTCCTGAAAAGAGCTGCTCGTCTCTAATAGTCTGCAGTATGAACCCAAGAAATAGAAAGTCGCCACCATAGATGGATATACACATAGATGTACTGTACCTATACCATTTTTTCCTTCCCGATACCAATTCTGATACCCATAACTCGCGTATCGGCCGATGCCAGTGTGTCATTTAAAAATAATCTAGGACAGTGGTTCTCACCCATATATTTTCATAATAAAAAAGTGCGCATCGTATCGTATCGAAATCGTATCGAAGTTGTGAGCGCAATATCGTATCGTATTGTTGCGTGAAATTAGTGCACCCCTAGCATCCCTAGGACAGTATATACAGCTCAGTCATATATCTTGCAGTGAAGTTATGGCAAGTTGCCCCTACCAATATGGCGACAACATTGACCTACGAGCCTAGTGGACAGTGTGCCTTCTGTTTACATTATATTTAATATACAGTACACCACCAGCAACTATCAGGTCTGTGAGTGGACAACTGGACATGATGTTGGAAACACCTAAAAGATGATATACCGATGGACTGGGTTACTGTGCCACATAGGCTTATAGCCATGCAGCCATGCTAAAGTGGCGTGTTCACAGTTGAGTGTCCAGAGTGTAACAGGATCTTGAGAATCCGGAGCATTATCATTCCTCACAGTCCTAAATCAACTGTAGACCCATAAAAATTCTGGACTGCAACATGCAGCGAAAAGCCCTGATGCACGTGTGTGTGTGACTGTGTGTGCGACTGTGTGTGTGTGTGTGTGTGTGTGTGTGTGTGTGTGTGTGTGTGTGTGTGTGTGTGTGTGTGTGTGTGTGTGTGTGTGTGTGTGTGTGTGTGTGTGTGTGTGTGTGTGTGTGTGTGTGTGTTATGCAGGAAGGTAAATCACAGAGAGGGTGTCTGACCCAGAGGTGTCTGTGCGGCCGGTTACACCAGTATGTCACATGTCAGACGCCAAACGCACACCTGTGTCTGGAGCCATGTCTGTAATCTGTGCACAGCTGTAAAGTCAGGAAAGTGTCATTCCTTGTTCTGTTAGTGTGGTTGTGTGGTTCAAAAGTCCAAATAAAGCGGGGCAAGTTCTTTACTCAAGAGACTGCAGACAGTAGGGATCCCCAACTGAATGATGAAAATATCATATAAATGTCACATGACCTACATTTCTATTCTCTATTTGACTTTGAACGGGTTCTTTGGGGTGGTTGAGGTGTTAGTTAGTTTAGTTTAGTTTTTAGTTTACTTGCACATCATTAAAAACACATGGGAAAGGAAGAGAAAATAAATCAGTTTGTTGAAATGGTAGGATAAATAAATAAGAAAAAAGATGATGTGCTGGAGCCTGAAGAGGCAAAAAAAACAAAAACAAAGAGGCTTGTCAGGTGGGCTTCCTAATGAGAGATATCAAAAACAAGAACAAACCCTCTTGTATAGGAAATATGCGTATTTATCAGTAAAATAATAATAATAGCAAATAGTAACCAGAGTATATGTAATATGACAGTAGATAACATAATGTATAATATATTAAACAACATAGATTTATCAATATGCAGAATCTAGTGCATCAGTAATGACATTTGTATGATAATAGCAAATATTATGCATAACAATAAATAGAAAGTAAGACATATGTTTAAGTATATACGTATAAAGCTATACATACACACGTGTGTGCACACATACACATTCATACCCACATACAAACACGATAACCTACAATAATTTGTTGGTTGTATCACCGCTGCCGTACAAAGAACCTGTTAAGCACTGCAGCACTGGTTCTTCAGAGGTTTTCTGAGACAATCTGTTTATCGCTGATCTTTATTTAACCCTCACTTATGGTCACCAGCTTCAATTTTGCTGCTTTTAATGAATATAGGCTGTCACACACTTTGCCCTACCTTTCCACCAACCGATACGTCTGGTGACTTCTAAATTCAATGAATGGGCTAAAACTGGGTGAAAAACAATCATACATTTATTATAAAATAATAACTGCATTGCGAATACAAAGACTTTAAGACAGTCCTTCATATTGGGATGGTATCAGGATTGGTTTTCAAAGCAGTGGTCACAGGTTTGTCAGAGCTGGCTTTCTCCACCGTTCATAAGCCCATTCAATTGAGCAGAATTTAGATTTCCACGTATCAGTAGGCGGCAATCTCCCAGCCCCAGCTGAGTGGACAACTAGTGTTTTCAAAGAAGAGAAACCATAACACTGGTCATCGCTAAAGCCAGCCATAAATCGCATGGATTTTGGTCACCGCTGATATCAGCACTGAAATTGATTGATGGAGCATGTCTGTGTATTATTTGGAGGAAAAAGAGACGCGACCAAATCATTTCTTTTGATATGCCAGGTGATGTGCTGAGCTTGCACAAGATCTTGGAGTGCAAAGCGAAGCACACACCCTGTCCCATCTGGAGCAATTCAGTGCAGGACGAGGGGAGTCGAGGAGAGCTCAGAAAGGCAGCTTATGGAAACGTAAACAGGACCCCATACTGACACATTATGAGTTGGGATTTTTGAATAGCGCCCCTCACGTTCCTCCTCCTTGTTCTGTTTGGGTAGTTACCTTAAATTGGGTAAACTGTTTACGAGGCATCATTACGCAGCGCCATAAAACCCACAAAGGAGACGAAATGAGACAATCTGTTTATCGCTGATCTTTACTTAACCCTCACTTATTACCAGCAGCTTCAATTTGGCTGCTTTTAATGAATATAGGCTGTCACGCACTTTGCCCTACCTCCTGGCTTGTTTTTTTAGCGGCTGGGTCGGATAGTGCTGAGCTAGTGTTAGCATGATAACATGCTACAATGCTAATGACACAGAAGGAGCCTTGTAAAGTATGCCTGCTTAGCCGCAGTCGAGCCACATACGCTTGGCTTGTAATACGGTTTTGGGGCCCTTATTGCACAGCTACAGAAGCAGAACTCTGTTAAAAGCCAGCTGCTTTGTGGCAGCATGCAGTGAATAAAGCTAATAGAGGCCCTAAGTGCAGTGTAAATTACTAAATGCTATTGTAATTACAACTAATTGCAATGCTCTACTTGTAGAATGGGAGGTGAGGGCAATCGGTGTAACGTTACCCATATGATATTTCCATCGAGCGACTGTTCTCACACTGCATAATCACATGCAATTATAATCCCCTCTTATAGCAAGACATGCAAAGGTGTGTGTGTGTGTGTGTGTGTGTGTGCGTGCGTGTGCGTGGGCGCACGCACTCTACATGAGTGTTCACATGTGTGAGTCCATGGATAGATGAAGGAAAGGTCAAAATGTTTGAGAGAGAACAAAGATGGTTGTTGTTGCTGACTTAAAACACAGAGATTAACTATAAAGGTTGCTCAGCTTAACCTTAATGACCCCCTTCCTGTTAGTGTCATTAATTCACCTCATAAAGGAACAGGAGAGAGACTACTATGGATTCTTTAGTAGACTATAATAGCCCTGCTCCTACAAATTATCTTGTTTAGCGCATTCCTCACACTAAACAGTAGTAATAGTGCTAAATAGCACTAACATTGGTTCTTTCTTTGGCCGACTCTTTTGGCGCTATAGCACCTATTCTAAAGGACTGCCTTAAAGTCTTTGCTTTGGCTCTGCAATGCAGTTATTTCTTTTAAATATATGATTATTTTCCACCCAGTTTTAGACCATCCAGCTACCAGTAAATAGTAGTACATTTTGTGCGCTGGGGTGCAAAATTATTGTGCAATAATGGAGTTTCATACAAACTGTACATCGTGCAAGTACATCAATGGTGCAGAAAGCAGCACATTTCCCATGGTGGACTATGCATGGCAGGGGCGTCCTCTTCCCTGAGCCAGGCCTAAACCTGACCGCATACCAAAATGCACCTATAATTAGGTGCACATATTTGTGCCGCTCCCTGTGATGCGTTTGTATGGTAAATACAACCGTTGAAAATGTATTGATCAGCAGTAGTCCTAAAGTTTCAATAGCCTACTCACTCGCAAATATTTTTCCAACACGGAAGTCACCAGACATATCCGTTGGTAGAGATCTCTTTAAGAACCAGTGTGGTGGTCTCTAATGAAAACATTGTTGTCCTCTGAGCACCGACCGATGTTATGGTCTCTAAAGACCAGCGCTGTGGTCTCCAACGACCAGTGTTATGGTCTCTATTGACCAGTGTCTCTAATGACCAGTGTTATGATCTCCACTGACCAGTGTCTCTAATGACCAGTGTTATGGTCTCTAAAGACCAATGTTATGGTCTCTAATGTGAAACTCAAGCCCTCAGAACGTCATAGAGCAGCACAATGCAGTGTGCTGCCCCTGCCGTACTCATAGCATATGTGGGCAGGATTAGTTTACTGGGGTCTGATGTTTTATTTAGCATGTGTCAAAGTGGCTGCGCGTGTGTGTTTGTGTGTGTGTGTGAGAGAGAGAGAGAGAGAGAGAGAGAGAGAGAGAGAGAGAGAGAGAGAGAGAGAGAGAGAGAGAGAGAGAGAGAGAGAGAGAGAGAGAGAGAGAAAGAGAGAGTGTGTACATGCATGCATGTACCTGTGTTTTTTTGTGTTCAAGTGCGCATGGGTGGTTGTTTGTGTGCACGTGTATAAAAAAATATCTTTCTGTGTCTCTGCCGTGTGCGTCTGAGCAAACACACATGCGCTTGGTGTGTGTGCGTGCGTGCGTGCGTGCGTTCGTGCGTGTGGTCGTGACTTAAATGTATATGTACCTGTGTGCACACATACGGTACGTGTGTGTATGCATGATGTTTTATTATTTAGCACATGTCACTGCCACTAGTCACACTCATCTGAACATGGAGGCGCATCGATGTAACCTCAAACCCCAGGCTTGGATGGCTCTCTTGTAATAACCCTGACATCATTAAAAATACAGGGGGAACATGACAATTACCACCTATTAGAGTCTGTCTGCGCTGCATGCGTGGTGGATCCCAAAACCCTTGGTCGAGAAGTTCCTCGTAAATCCTACTCCGGGCAATTTTATTCAAATTATCATAGTTGAGCGTAACTTTATTGCAACCCCCTTTTTCACGGCGTTCCTCTCTCTCGCTCGCGTTCATTCAAACACTCAGGTTTTAGTTATTTTTTGCTGCATGCTGTTCCCATTTATGACATACATAAGATTATAGTGCTTCCCCTGACAGGATGATAGGGTAAACATGGAGATTTTTTGGAGATCACCTGCGAAAGCCTTCAACTCAGGTTCTCCCTCCTCCCCCCAAACACATAAATACAACTAATTCAAGATGTAACGTGGCCATAAATGTGTTTTACAAGCGCATTCCGTTCCCATCATGTTGAGCTGTATAATCAGAGCAGGAATATCCTCCGCCAGTGAGCTGCTGCCTTCAGTTGGGGGTGGGGGGGGGGGTCATTTGGGCTTAAAGCTGCATGCATGTGCTCTCTGGCCAGAATGCTGCACACACACACACGCACGCACGCACGCACGCACGCACGCACGCACACACACACACACACACACACACACACACACACACACACACACACACACACACACACACACACACACACACACACACACACACACACACACACACACACACACACACACACAGAGCGAGAGATGAATCTCTGGGTTACATTAGCTCTCTTTGTTTACCTCAGCCTCCGCTCTTGAAATCGAGTCTGATGGATGTTTGTCTCAACATAATATACCTCTCTATGGGTGTGTGTGGAGGGCTGTCAGCCATTCACAGTTTTATCCTTCTCTGCCACCCTGCCCATGTATGTTTCTGCCTGCTGACACTCCTTTCTTTCTATC
>NC_139947.1:28069983-28082483 GCF_963454915.1 Gymnoscopelus microlampas | reverse complement strand
ATGTCCAAATGGATGCACCGATCCACCTCCCCAATGAGTTAAGGAATGTTTTACAAACTAAAACTCATTTCTAGGGTGAACTATTACAATGCTGCAATAATATGATCGTGAGATATGGACCATTCTACTGTAGTACCTCTTCCACCACTGACGCACACATGCGTACAGACACACACACTTGATCCCTTTCTGATTTCTTTTTTTTTGTTTTTGTACTTTTCATCACGAGTGAACAAGGGCTTTGGCAGAGACGAGAGCAGACATCAGAACAAAAGATGGCAGCCGTGGAGTTAATACAAACAAAGCCAAAAACATCCTGACAGCCTAAGAATGCCCTCCTCCCCCTGTCCCACGTGTCCATTTCCAGGTGAAAGCGGGAAGCTGGAGCTTGTCAAACAAACACCAGACGACACCAAACAAAGACGGCCTCTAGTTATAACCATGTTTTCTTTTGCTGTGGCAATGATACTGTAAGTGATCGTAGCACAGCAGAAAGTGCCAATGCGGCCCAGACACTGTCTCCTAGTGTGGAGCACAGAATGTTCCTGACAGCGCCTGACCTTCCTCAGTCATCCCTGTCTTCAGACTGAAGTGATGCTGATTAGTTCTGTAGTTTAGAGCCCAGTTTTGTGCATGTGTGTGTGTGTCTGTGTGTGTGTGTGAGTCTAAGTGTATGTGTGTGTGAGTCTTAAGTGTGACTGTGTGTGTGTGACTGTGCATGCACAGTTGCACTTGTGTGTTCATATTATTTTCACATATAACGCTATTGCTCTTGGGTGACTGGGTGATTATTCCTTTATTATAGAGCAACCTAATTTTTACACGCTACATCCTCCCACTGTTTCATCAGGAATGGTGTGCTTGCATTTTGCTGAGCGATATGTTTTATAGTTTATGAATGGGAAAAGGAGACATTCTCTGGAGCTCCCATTCCATTACCTTTCTCTTGGAAACTGTAAGGGCTACAGTTACCACACTTGGTAGAGAGGTTCACAGTCCAGGGGCCTATTATTATTTTACACCAGTCTGCCTTATGGTGGCGCTAACAGCCCACTTTACGTTTTGGTCTATAACTCCTGAACTGTAGGTCATAGAATCAATTTGGATCATGGTGCAACTTCCCATTTACTGTAGGCCCCGCCCATTTGTGTCTGACGAGATAGTTATTTATATATACACTTCTCCTCCTACAGATTTTGTCCAAATCTCGAAAAGAATTGCACGCATGATCTCTGGACTCATGTGATAAAAACAACATCATATACTCATTTTAAAATGTCCATACCGTATGGCCCTAATTGGCTTTCAAAGTTAGTGGGAGGGGACTATTTTTTTACAAAATGCCAAAAATCATGAATGAAACGTCTAATCAACACCAAATGTGAATCACAACACCCGTCAAAGTGGAATTGGCGCTGTGTTGAGTGTTTACTTAACGCAGCGCCAATTCCACTTTGACGGGCATGAAAAGAAAGATTTACGATTGCAAAAAGCCGATTTTTTGGGGAGGAGGACCTGTGACAATGTAATTGGCTTGAAAATTTAATAGGAGGGGCCTGTTTATATTTAAAAAAAAAGCTATATCATGAACGCAAGATCCAATCAACCCCAAATTTGATTCGCATGTTGGGGCCCTCTAAGGCATTTTTTCTTCGCGGATTCCTCGGGTCCCGACGGCCGCATGCCACGAGTTGTGTCTGGGCAACCACACTTACAATTTCCCCAAATTGCACCTTTCTAGTAGTATTTGTAATACAGTTTGACAGTGTGTTACCAGCATGTGTGTGTGTGTGTGTGTGTGTGTGTGTGTGTGTGTGTGTGTGTGTGTGTGTGTGTGTGTGTGTGTGTGTGTGTGTGTGTGTGTGTGTGTGTGTGTGTGTGTGTGTGTGTCTGTGTGTCTGTGTGTACAGTATGTATGTGTGTGCACGCACACGTGTGTTCATGCATATTATGTGCACATATATAATTGTATTTGTTATACAGTTTGACAGTGTTGCCAGTCAGTCTGTTCTCACATTCCCACTTCTCTGTCTGAAGTGCAAGTTGGTAGAGTTTCAGAGGAAGTTGGAAGCAGTTGGGCTGAAACAGGCCATGGTCAGACGCTGTGTTTTATCCCGGCAGCGCTGACGTACACACTGTACTCTGCTAGACAAAGACCCAGTGCCAGCTCTGATGTGGTGAACTCAAATCAGTTGTCAGCTGGTTTTAATGGTCGCCTTGTCCCTGGGCCATCTCATTCTTTCCTATTGTATTCTCTCTCTGTCTCTCTGTCTCTCTGTCTCTCTGTCTCTCTCTCTCTCTCTCTCTCTCTCTCTCTCTTGTATTCTCTCTCTGTCTCTCTGTCTCTCTGTCTCTCTGTCTCTCTCTCTCTCTCTCTCTCTCTCTCTCTCTCTCTCTCTCTCTCTCTCTCTCTCTCTCTCTCTCTCTCTCTCTCTCTCTCTCTCTCTCTCTCTCTCTCTGTCTCTGTCTCTGTCTCTGTCTCTGTCTCTGTCTCTCTCTCTCTCTCACTCTCTCGGGATGTAAACCAGAGTTGGCACCACACCTATAGCGGACCCTGACCACTTTGTTACTGTAAAACGTGTCTTAACAAACTGAAAGAAAAAAATAAACGTGGCAAAGGCCGAGCCTGTTGGCTGTATCCCGTCGCATGTGGCCGACACTCTGCAGACCCTCAGCATGGCAGCAGTAACACGTTAAGTCACCAGGACATAATGCAAACAGGGCATTCGTCATTCAGACAGTGTTTTGTCAGGTTAGATTGGGTTGAAGTCCATGCAGTCTTTTTTTTTTTTCTTTCCAAAGGAGTGCCGTTCATTTATTTATAATAGATTTACTGGGTTGAAATCAGTATACTTTCCACTTTTTAGCCCCCCACTGGTGGCAGGGCTAGATACACTTTGGTCCCAAACACGATCTGTCAAAAAAAAACATTTCCATGAAATGTTCTGTGGACCTTCGTGCTGACCGGAGGATTACCCCTACTGCTTTTGGTGACCCCATGGCCCTTCCATGGGCGGGTTGATTCATTTCCAACTTGCAGAGCACATTCATGCTGCTCAGAGGAAGAACTATTCTGATTTTGATGACCCCATGACCTGTTGTTTAGCACCACGTTCAGGTCAAGCATTACATTTTTAGCTCCACTAAAAACAGGGCTCTGGGGTTGTGACCCCACCCCCCACCCCACCCCACCCCTACCATTGGTGTCGTTTAGCCCTGTGAGGCTTCTGTTAGTGTAGAACAGTAGAAGAGTTATTTAGAGCACTGTTTCCCAAACAGTGGGTCGGGACCCATTTGTGGGTGGCGGATCCATTTCCGGATCGCAACTGAATTTTTTGTTTCCTAAATGTTTTCATTCATTATTATTATTATTTTTTTTTTCAAAATGTTTAAAGTTGAAAACAAGATTTTTCTAAAATAATTTCAAAACATAATCAAAGAGATTCCCTAAATTTGAAAACAAATGTTTAAGAAGAAGTGAGAATACCAGATCTCGAGGCTCGCAGCGACTTATTGTGAGCTTGTAGATCTGCTATTTTCACTTTTTTGGGTTCCGGGCAAAAGTGACACTCCCATAGACTTACGTAAACAAATGACATCCAATATTGAATAATTTATTGCCAAAACCAACTTACAGTTGTTGAATGTTGAAGTAACGCTTGCCATCGAGCGACCAATAGACCCAAACACTCAACATGTTGTTGAAGCACACACGTGACACATGAACCAGGTGATTACATTGTCGCGGCCAGATTAAATAATGCCGTAACTCTCTCTTTCAATGGGTTTGGCGTAGAATAATTGGTGCCTTACAATGTTTTTTCATTGGCCAGTCCTCATTTCTTAACTTTTGAACTGCTTATTTTAAAAAAAAGAGGCTATTTAAGGCTATTTGTTTTTAAAGCTATTGACCAAAAGGTAGCAGGGATTTTGGACCCTTTTAGTCTTGTTTTATTTTTATCGTTGATATATTCACAGCTGAATTGAGTGTGTTTATCACTGATTTCCCAGTGAGTAAATTTGTTTACCTTAACATCCATGAAAGCCACTGGAGAAATAATGTGTTGATTTGGATACCCTGAATTTAATCTCAAAATGAAGCTGCTCTTTTTTTCGGGGGGAGTTAAGAGATTTTGGTTTGAGATTTGTGTGCACAATTAGTTTTGGGCCCGTTATGCCTCTGACTACAAAGTATGAAGCTGTAATGGAAGCTGAGTATGTCGTAGGTCATCTGATAAAGTAGGCCAAGAAACATTTCTGGTTCGGCCACTTCCCTATTGTACTGTATACCACGCTGCCGGTGCTGATGATGTCATGTAAATACATGACTCATTCCCATTCATAAACACTGACATAGTCAAACTTGCTCTCTCCATCTTTCCCTCTGTCACACACACACGCTTTCACATGTGGAATCCCCCCCCCCCCCACATACACACAAACACATGCGCATACAGTACACATGTGAAAGACCCCCCCCAACACACACACATGCATACTGTGCATGTGCAACTCCCCCAACACACACACACACACACACACACACACACGCGCGCGTGCACACACACTCATGCACCCACCCACGCACGCACACACGTACACACGGCCGCACGCACACACACACACACACACACACACACACACACACACACTCACACACGCACGCGCACGCACGCACGCACACACACACACACACACACACACACACACACACACACACACACACACACACACACACACACACACACACACACACACACACACACACACACACACAGACACATGCACACACATACACACACACACACACACACACACACGCGCGTCTTATATGTGGTTTAGCTTATGGTGATGTCATTCTACAGCTATGTATGTGATGCTGAATACTTGTCCAGATTGTGGGAGATGAAAGTGCAGGAAGTTGGTTTAAATCTTGCCAGCAGGCCAGGCAGCGAGGCTGGGTTTTCACTGAATATGAAAAGTCTTCATACGGCCATAGCCAATAATAGCCAATAAATGCATAAACTCTTAGCCTCTACCTACAGCCATGAAACCGTTAGCAGAGCACACATGCTGAACTTTAGCTGACTGCAGAATACAATTATAAAAACCACGTGGTCAGCTGACATTTTCAATTTGCAAAAGTAGTTTGACGTAGGTTCAACATGGCCCCCCCCTCCACCCAAAAAAAGTCAACAGCTTGGATTTCTCTCTGCGTTGGTCACAGCCTTTTTCTTTGGCGGTCACCCCCCTCCCCAGCTGAGCTGTGGTCTTCTTGAGTTGTGAGCTCTGGCTTCTGGCAGAATGTCGAGACAGCGAAGAGCTTTAATTGTGGCAGAGGACAGACGAAGGGCAGTGAAGTTATGGTTGTGTGAGTGTACGGAGGGCGTTTGGAGGGGGTGGTCTTGTGTGGTCCTATGTGGCGTTGAGGGTGAGTTAGTCAGAGGTTTATGAATGGAGTGGAACAGACATCTTTATGGGTCTGTGGCCCCGGGCTCTCTCACTGCGAGACAACACTAAACACAGAGAGCACAGTTCAACGCACAGTTGACAGCTATTTCGTGCGTGCGTGCGTGCGTGTGTGTGTGCGTGCACGCGTATGTGCGTGAGTGTGTGTGTTTGCGTGAGAGAGAGAGAGAGCGAGACAGAGTGTGTGCATATTGTATTTATATAGGCCCTTCCATTAAGAGTAGATTTTATCTATCTTGTCTTTGTCTGGAGGGAAATAATGCTTGAAAAGGGACCTCCACTGCTGTGAGGCCCGATTTATACTTTGTCATACGCTGGTGTCCTAGCAGATCGATCTACAAGCCCACAACGAGTTACGACCTGATCGTATTGTGAGCTAAGCTTCAGACCTCCCAAAACAAACTGACACGACTACTCCTCGGCCTTAAGCCCATAACCCACCTAATTCCAGCACACTTTGCTATAGTTTGGGATGGCTCAGGGTAGAAGACAGGCTTAAGCAAATATCAGTGGGATTGGTATTGAAGATAGTCAAAGAGACAGTTCCATCAAAAGCCTCATACTTACTGTCAAACTACTTCTGCAAAGTGAGTGACAACTACAGCCACAACACTAGAGGAAGCGACCATGATCTGGTACCACCCTAATTTAGAACAAACATGGGATAATTCTCATTCTACCACTCTGCCACCAGTGTTGATTTCGTCGACTAAAACTATGACTAAAAATGTTCGTCGACTACCTTTTTTCACTGACAAAAACTAAATAAAAACTCTAGGCTATGATGACTAAAACTAAGACTAGAAAATGTAGTGGAGAAGAGATCCAGAAGAACTAAAATAAAAAGTCATTTTATGTTTGGTTGTGCTCGGGTGTTGCGTTCTGAAAATAGCAGATCTACAAGCTCGCGTTGTGAGCTTGTAGATCTGCTATTTTCAGAACGCAACCAAGTGTAAAATCAGCCATTATGACGCCATCAAGGCACCGCCAACATACATTTTAGTCGACTAAATCAACTGTAGATTTAGTCGACTATAACCTTATGATATTTAGTCGACTAAAACTAGACAAAAACTAAAACATTTCAGATGACTAAAATATGACTAAAACTAAACGGAATTTTATTCAAAAGACTATGACTAAAACTAAATCAAGATTTGCTGTCAAAATCAACACTGTCTGCCACCAAAAAGTGGAATTTCCTGACACCATAACTTGAAAAAGAGAGAGGCGATTGCTCATCAGACGAATAGTTCACAGTTCACGTGTATCGGGTGCAAGGTTAGGTAGAAATAGTATCTTAGAGACACCATCCATTAAAGCAGGGGTCTTCAATGTTTTTCAGACCAAGGACCCCATAGACCCCCAAAACCCCTGCATTAAAGGATTTGTAACCCTGGTTTCTTTCAAAATTGGCTTTTGTACATTTTAGTGTTTGTATAGGTTGATGACACGTATTATTGTGTTAATTGTTTATGCTACATATTGATTAATTGAATACATACGTAGGACCACAATGGAAACAAGTCCCCAGGAAAATACATTGTGTTATCCTTTTAGCCTTAATGTCTTACTGTACCACGTGCTGTTTACATTTTCGGACTTATAAAGTATTCAATCAATAAAAAATAGCTTATAGATGTGCTATTTTTGGCAAGGAACACGGACAACAAATTATACTAGTGTCTATAGAGCCAGTGCGTTAGCATAGCTTCCATTCAATCCCTCTCTCTCTTGAGAGGAATGATGAAGCGATACTCGCAATATCCTGCATCACAGACCATCATCCAGCAGGTCTGGCCTTTGTATGTGTCTATGATAGGAATGTTTTCGATGGCGAGGACGGAGGGTGGAAAAACACAGCTGCAATTACTGCAAAAGATCAGCCTCGTCATAAATGCATGCATGTGCTGGAAATGCTTAGTGCATCACTCAGTGTAACACGGTAAGCAACCCATAAGCCTTCATTTCACCAGCATAGGATATTGAACATTTTTTCCTCTCTGGGGTCCATAATGAAGTGATTATAAAAAAAATAATGTCCCCGGCCTTTTGAGCAGCAGCGATCCAGCTCGGTGCCGCATATAGCGGGGGAGAAGCCACCACATCTTTTCCCAGTTAGAGGGACTTAGCGAACAGCCGTCTCATTCCAGTGACCTGTGCTGATTAGAGAAAGTGTCTGGCACTGAAGACAGGGTGTGTCTGCCAAACTCTAACCACCCAAGTGTAGGGCTGAACACACACGTGTACACACCACACACAACTGCGCACGCACGCACACACGCACGCACGCGCGCACGCACACGCACGCACGCACGCACGCACGCACGCACGCACGCACGCACGCACGCACGCACGCACGCACGCACGCACGCACGCACGCACGCACGCACGCACACACACACACACACACACACACACACACACACACACACACACACACACACACACACACACACATTATACACACAATGGAATGGAAAGGCAATCATTCATTTTTTTTAATGGAGGCCATTCCATACAAGTACCATAACATCTGACTTCTTGAAAATATCTTCATCATTTAGGGAAAGAATACCTGAAGGCTGGAACTGCGTTCCAGTGCAGTTTTGAGCCCGCACGGGGTCACACATCATTTCCAGTCAATCCGGTTGGATTGTTTTGGGCGTTTAGTTCCATTCCACTGATTTGTTTCGAGTGACATCTAGGATAGATTGGACTGAGTAGCGCCCAATTGAATTTGTCGTGGTGGTAGCGATATATAACAGCTTATCAGCACGCTCCGTTGTGCGTACAGGGGCAGAGACTCCTCTAGCCCAAGGGTCTTCAACGTTTTCAGGCCAAGGACCCTGTGGCTGAAAGCGAGATAAAGCAGGGACCCCCCATTATACATTGTATAAAATATATTTTTTCTTCATAGATTTCATAGGCAGCTTCATAGACTTGTTTCAGAGCACTATCATGTTGGATTCATGTTAATGTGTATTTCCAGACATTCAGCCATGCACGTAAACAATACTTAGTAAACCTGACCTTTCACTCTGTACTTAGTCTGCTCTTTTTCCCCCCCCTATACCAAACCACATTGCCGAAAATAGCAGATCTACAAGCGCAGCGCGAGGCGTTGTGCGCTTGTAGATCTTCTATTTTTGGCTAAAGTTCTCGTCAGAATAGGGATGCTTGGGGGAAGTGGTTAATGCAAAAATCACACAAAGATTGGGCGGACCTCTAGTAACTCTGAGGACCCCCTAGGGGTCCCGGACCCCCTGTTGAAGACCTCTGCTCTAGCCAGTCTGATATAACAGGACAATAGAGACTTTATATGAGCCAGAGCCATTCAGCTTCTGCCGGGGCTGAAATAAAGACGACGATTAGGGTGATAATATTCACACCAGTTCTTACTGGTCTGACTCACATAAATTGGGGTTAATAGCAGGGGGGAGGCCCCTTTTTCTTCCCCTCCATCGTTTCTCTTTTCCTTGCTTCTCTTTGTTTCACCATGGTCGGACCCAGTGGTGTAAAGTAACTAAGTACATTTACTCAAGTACTGCACCTAAGTACAATTTTGAGGTATTTTTTTTACTTTAGTGGAGTATTTCCAATTTGCAGTACTTTTGCTTCTACTCCACTACATCGCAAAGGCAAATATTGTACTTTTACTCCACTAGAAATATTTGAAAACCTTAGAACTAGTTACTTTGCAGATATACATTATTACATCATGAAACATACATTAACCACTTAAGCCCTATTTTATTCCTAGCTATTTGAAAATAGCCGATCTAGATCGTCTATTTTCAAACATTTCAGTACATTTACTTTTGGTAAGTTACGTACATTTTGATACCAATACTTTTGTACTTTTACCCAAGTACGGTTTGAATTCCGGACTTTTACTTGTAACAGAGTACTTCTACATAGCAGTATTGATACTTTTACTTAAGTAAAACATTTGAGTACTTTTCCCAGCCACTGGTCGGACCTCCCCCATCGACCCCACCCGTAACACGTTTTTAGCAGAGCATCTAGAAATCCTCTGGAGTTGCTGACCTGCCTCTCCCATTCAAAAAGAAGCACGGATCCAGTGGCTCTGGGGAAGAGAGCCAGGCAGATGTTTGAAGAGGGGATCCGTCCAGAACGATTCCCACATTAAGGAGAAGGTGCCAAGTTCTCAGAGAAAACAATTCTTAGAGAATATGCTCTTATGTTATCCCACAGGTCAACGAGAGTCTAATAACGGCGTGGCTTTCCTGCTCATTTGAAAAGGCTTACAGACGTTTAGCTAAATCAATATCTGGCTGACTGACTTAAAATGTCAAAACCTTTCTTCAGTGTTACTGTAGTGGTCAATTTTTGGTTCATCCTATTACTACTTAAGATAAGATGATAATGTCGCACCAGGCACAGACACTGACTTTAAAAAGCCATTGTTTGAATAGCATAGACATTGATATTATGTATTAAATTGATTGTTTTAATGTTTCACCTTTGGCATCTGGGTAAAATCCATAATATTATGGCCTCGATTCATTATGCTGGTCGTTAATATGGGGTAAATAAAGTTCGTAAAGGAGGGCGTATTTTCTGTACTCACAAAATGACGTGCAATTCTTAAAGGGGTTGACCAGGTATCCAACTTCAGCGTCACCGTACTGAACAGTGTTGCCATGTCCGCTTATTATAAGCGAATTTGGGCTCATTAAAAACATTAATGAATCTGACTGCGGGTGTAGGATTTGTCTTAAATGCCGGTAAGTACAAAATATGGTCTTAAATGGCTTAGTGAATCGTGGCCAATATTCCCAAATACAATAGGTTGTGGGTTCGTCTTTGTCACTTACTGATCTTCCATGCTCGCATTGATTTCAATGCGTTCCATACTGTGGCGTAAAGCCGCCTGTAAAAGATGACGGATGCTTATATTTACTCCAATAATGGGTATTTTATTCAACTTTGCTATCAGCACGTTTTCCATTGTAGGCAACCATGGTCCTAGAAATGCGGTTCTGGGAATGAAGTTGTGGTCCTTAAACTGCAGACTTCTACAATGCAGAAACCGAGTGCACTATCTTGCGCTCCGCCTTACTCCTTTTTTGACATTCTTTTACATACTATTTTGAAAAACATTTTGAAATAGTGAAAATTGCCAATCTTCATCAACACGTTGTGAGCTTGTAGATCGGCTATTTGAACTTGTATACTGTAGGCTACAGTGGATGATTGCAACCTCAAGGTCTCATGAACATGAGATATAACATTCTCCCTGAGTTAACTTGATGAGTACATTCTTCCCAAGGATGTAAGTCAACTCTTTGCGTTCTTGGTATTGACAAAAGGCCAGAGATACAGACCAACCTTGTTCTAAATGGCTGGCCCCAGTGTCTTGAGATGATAATTGCCTGCTGTGTTGGCCCATGAATACATGTGCAACAAGAATGACTTTGGATGCTGCATGAGTGTTGGCTCACGGAAACAATACCTCTAAAGTCCTTGAGGCCAAGTGGTAAGAGATTCTTGGATTATAAAGAAAGCAGCATTGAATGTTACTTTGAACAGGCTTTTTGAAGTTAAGGCATGATACCGTGGCCTGGAGGTTCAGCATTTCATTCAAAGGCTAATGCGGTTATATGTTCTGTACGCAGCAATCCCCACAGCTCCTCTCCATTCAAATACTTGGCTGTGCGTATTGATTATATAATGACATCCAAATGCTGGTAAGTGCAAATGGTTTCAGGAAAGATAACAAGTTGGATTCCAGAACTCCCTCCCTTGACCTGTTGATTTTTCCACTGCGCAGTAGAGAGTCTGTTAGGGTGACTAAATGTAATGTCTAATTAATTCAATTCAACTGATGTAATGTCTGCGTGCAGTGACCCTGATGTTATGAGTAAGAGAAGTGAGTAAAATAGTAGTAATGTAGAAAGGAAATGGAATATGGAAAGCGATTGGGATGAAGATTATATTAGTTATATATATTAGGTATATTTGATTGATTTTATTAGCACTATTAGTTTGGATTGAGTAAGAGCTAGCTGTCACTTTATAGTTGTATTGCAAGTGTTTCATTAATTATTAGACATAGCCTGGTTTCTCTGCTCTGAGATGGAACGAGAATGTCTATAAAACTCTTTTGTGTTTCTATAATTTTTCCATATATGTTTTTTATTATCATACTGAACTTTTAAAATGTTCAGAATCACCATTTGATGTCCATGTGTTCCGAGATGTTTTTCAACGGACTGTGTAGTCTATCTATCTCTGCGGTCTATTGTATCATGCCAGCTCTGATTTTCCAGGCTGGGTGTGAAGAATTGCTTCTGTGAACATCCTTGAACTCGTGATCACCTTTTTTCCATGACGCTCCACCGCGGCACCAAACAAAAGACATCTGCCCCAAGTCCACCGTACGCATACTGTACACACACATTTAAACACTCAAAGGACCGCTGGGGGGAAATAAGCTCTCCAGCTTTTTTGTGTTTCATCCACTTGACAGATATGTACAAATATATGTTCATGTATATACATTTTTGTCAATAAAAGCGTCAATCAATCAATCAATCTATCCATACCATCACACAATATCACGCACACACACTCTCTCTCTCACGCACACACACACACTTCATTTTCCCATTTCCTAACCACATTAACGCTACACTAGTCTGGACATGTCATAATACCCGAACATTCAGAAAGTTGATTTCTGGAATCCAACTTCCGCTGAGTGTTATTCAATATATTTTATATATTGAATATTTTGTACTGAGGGATCAAACCCACAACCTTGTGGTTCAAAGGTGACTACTTTGCAACACACTTTGAGCTTGTAGATTGGTGAAGAGACCTTCTTGCGCGCCGCCAAAACCTTTTAGGCAGCTTTTACTATTTTGAAAAACATTTTAGAATAGTTTAAATATCCGATCTACAAGATCACGATGTGTCGATGTAGATCGGCTATTTGAACTATTTAAAAAATGTTTTTCAAAATAGTAAAACATGGCGATTCTTTTTTTGCCATAAGATAGGGC
>NC_139947.1:28052483-28067483 GCF_963454915.1 Gymnoscopelus microlampas | reverse complement strand
CAATCTACAAGCTCACAACGTCGCTCTGCAACGAGTTTGTAGATCGTCTATTTTTGGTGCGCCACACCTTCACGCAAGTATAAATCAGAAATTATAGTGTGACTGACAAGAGCTTTCCTTGATTTTCTTGCATAACTTTGCATATTGACTTCTGAATAGTGTTGATTTTGGCAGCAAATTTTGATTGAGTTTTAGTCATAGTCTTTTGAATCAAATTCCATTTAGTTTTAGTCATATGTTAGTCATCTGAGATGTTTTACTGTTAGTCTAGTTTTAGTTGAGGAAATATCATAAGATTATAGTCGACTAAATCTACAGTTGATTTAGTCGACTAAAATGTGTTTTGGCGGGCCTTGATGGCGTCTTAATGGCTGATTTTACACTTGTAAATATACAGCTTTTAGATCTGCTATATTCAGAGCGTAACACCCGAGTGCAACCAAATATAAGATGAACTTTTAGTTCTACTGGATGTCTTGTCCAGTAGTCCCTCCTTAACATTTTAGTCTAGTTTTCATTTGTTGACGAAATTGTCAATATATTTAGTCATCTTAGCTTAGTTTTTATTATGTTTTCGTCAGTGAAAAAAGGTAGTCGACGAACATTTCTCGTCATAGTTTTAGTCGACGAAATCAACCCTGCTTCTGAAGACCCATCACCTGATGTACAAGTAATGTGTTTTGGTTTATGTGGCTCAGGAGGCAGAGCCATATTATGTCTCAAAGGGTTTCCACCGCGCCTCAAGCCAAATTCAGGCTGGTCCGGTGCATTTCAGGGGGCGGGACTGGTATGTATAGAGTAAGGAAGGCACTGGTGCAAACTCAGACTATTTAAGCCTTTGTTTATTTACAGGGTGCTGGCAAATAAAAGGCCAGCAATAATGAATACATACATCTGTACATGTATTTATTCATTATTGCTGGCCTTTGGACATTGGCTAGTTGAAGGGCCTGCCCCTGTTCCTCACTTGTATTTAAGCCATTTGTAGCCTGTCATGGTATGACCTGATGAAGATGTATTGACATCAAAACATCACGTTATTTGCCTGCACCCTGTTAATAAAAAGGGAGTTTGCGCCAGTGCCTTCCTTCTTCTTCCATGGAATTCTTCCATTACTGAAGCTACTGTTTATAGTCTGCTATTCACTACACACCAGAACTCTTCCAGTAAACTGTCTGTTTTGGTTAGGTCTAAACAAATTACCAAGATGGTTTTAGTGTTACATGGAAGGGGTCATTCGCTGTGTGTTATATACCTTAACCGTGTGTTAGTGGCGTAAAAAGTAACTCAGTACCTTTACTCAAATTCTTAAGTGCAATGTATATATATGTATGTATTTATTTATACGTATACTTTGATGCCAATACTGTTGTACTTTTACTCAAGTAACGTTTTGAATGCAGGCCTTTTACTTGCAACAGAGTATCTTTATATTGTGGTATTAACCTGTTAATAAAAAAGGAGTTTGCGCCAGTGCCTTCCTTCTTCTATATTATGGCTCCACGACACGTGG
Organism: Gymnoscopelus microlampas; assembly: GCF_963454915.1. Taxonomy (NCBI): domain Eukaryota; kingdom Metazoa; phylum Chordata; class Actinopteri; order Myctophiformes; family Myctophidae; genus Gymnoscopelus; species Gymnoscopelus microlampas. The sequence continues at coordinate 28,065,970 of NC_139947.1, read as the reverse complement.
CATCGCATTGAATTTTCTTTAAGCCATACTGATCCCTTAACTTGCATTTGCGCTAAAACAATACCTAACTTAAAGCTACATTTATTAGTAGAGGTGTAACGATATAGTAACTGCGTTGAAAAAAATATTTTACTTTATCGACTATATCGATATGCAAACAGCAAAATATCGTATTGTTTTGACTTTGTATCGTATAGAATCGTATCATATCGTTTTGCAATGTAAATAACCAATTTTATCACTACTAAGTACTTGTGGCAATTTTAAGAAGAAAATATAGCTGCAAGCAGCGATAATACGGGGCCAGTGAATAGAGAGAGAGAGAGACATGGAAACGGAATAGATTGAAGAGAGTGACATGGAAACAATAGATTGATGAGAGAGAGAGATGGAAACATAATGATTTGATTGGACATCTCAACCTACTGCCATTAACAGGATTCGAACTCTCAACCTTCAGACTAATAGGCTGCAACACTACCTATAGTGCTATAGCTTTGTCCAGGCTGATATTGTCTGTTGAAGATCATAAACTCTTGCCTTCTTTCATGAACCAAGCCCCTGTTTCACTAACACTAAGATCACTCGTTCACAAACCATTTACCAATGAAGAAATTGTACATCTCCTCAGAACCAAAACTAGTGAAAGTAGCCGATCTACAAGCTCACAAACCATGAAAAGTTGTTAGATTGTAGATCAGCTATTTTCAGAATGAAGTATGTCATACGTTGAAAAAACGTACTCTCAAATAAGCATTTCAGATTGTCTTTACCATTTGCACATGTATTCATTGATACAGTCATGTTGTTTGCAATTCAACTTAAATTAAGTCTGCATCAAGTGAGGCTTGAACTGGCGACCCTGAGATTGTGAGGCCTTCATTTAAGGGAGACGCCATTGGCCCAACCGATAAGTAACTGTGAAAAAGGAGATCACACAGATGATACAGTTTCACGCAAATAGCTGAAAAATCCTGGGTTTAAGTGTTTTTCAAACTGCTCAAAATTGCGGACAATCTAAGGGCGGAGCTTACTGGTCAAAGCGATAGATGTGTTCCTCATGAGTCAAGGCACATGTGTAAGCAAGTTTCACGACTTTCGGCCAAACGAGGCATGACTTATGCCTGTTTAAAGTATGCCTTTTCAAAAAATTGCTATAGCGCCCCCTTTTGGCCAATTGGAGTGAGATTGGTTTCAGTGATATTTGGAATGACCCTGTACATTTCTGCCAAGTTTCAAAGAAATGTGAGTCTGCATGAATGTTTTAGGCACAGATGAATAATTTTCATAAAACTGTAATAGTTAAAATCTATCTCCTCCTGGGATTTTTGAGCAATCTGCACGAAACATTTTACACATGAACTTTGGACCACTGCCTACAAAAATTTCCAACGGATTTTCCATAAGTGAAAAAATGCAGAAGTTAGGAGCCAATGACTGTTTTTCATATAATTCAAAATGGTGGGCGATCTAAAGGTCAGAGGTCAAAAGTCAGACCACGAAAGTTGTCGGGCATGAAGAGACGCATGTGTGTATCGAAGTTTCATGGTTGTAGGTCAAACAGGGCATGAGTTGTACCTGTTCAAAGTTGGCACTTTCAATTGAGTGCTATAGCGCCACCCTTTGACGAATGAGTGTGAGAATTATTTCTTGGTAGTTTTTCATGAGCATCTACCATATGGCCGAGTTTCGTAAAAAGCGTATGCACGGTTAAGCCAGAACTGGCAAAAACAAGTATTTTTCAAACTGCTCAAAATTGCGGAAAATCTAAGGGCGGAGCTTAATGGTCAAATCGATACGTGTGTTCCTCATGAGTCAAGGCACATGTGTAAGCAAGTTTCACGACTTTCGGCCAAACGAGGCATGACTTATGCCTGTTTAAAGTCTGCCTTTTCAAAAAATTGCTATAGCGCCCCCTTTTGGCCAATTGGAGTAAGATTGGTTTCAGTGATATTTGGAATGACCCTGTACATTTCTGCAAAGTTTCAAAGAAATGTGAGTCTGCATGTATGTTTTAGGCACAGATGAATAATTTTCATAAAACTGTAATAGTTAAAATCTATCTCCTCCTGGGATTTTTGAGCAATCTGCACGAAACGTTTCACACTTGAACTTTGGACCACTTTCTACAAAAATTTCCAACGGATTTTCCATAAGTGAAAAAATGCAAGTTAGGAGCCAATGACTGTTTTTCATATAATTCAAAATGGTGGGAGATCTAAAGGTCAGAGGTCAAAAGTCAGAGTGTGAAAGTTGTTCAGCATGAGGAGACGCATATGTGTATCCAAGTTTCATGGCTGTAGGTCAAACAGGGCATGAGTTGTACCTGTTCAAAGTTGGCATTTTCAATTGAGTGCTATAGCGCCACCTTTGGACGAAAGATTGTGAGAATTATTTATTGATTGTTTTTCATGACCATCTACCATATGGCCGAGTTTCGTAAAAAGCGACTGCACGGTTCAGCCAGAACTGCGAAAAGTGGCAGAAGAAGAAGAAGAAGTGACAGAATAATGCGAATAACAATACGTGTCCAGAGCAGAGCTCTGGCCCCGTAAAAAGAGAAAGAGGGGTAAATAAATAGTTACTATATCGATTTTAAATCATTGAATCGAATCGTATCGTTCTAAATGAACCTGTCCTGTATCGTTCATGTATCGTATCGACTAAATCATTGAATCGAAACGTATCGTATCTTTCTAAATGAACCTGTATCGTTCATGTATGGTATCGACAACCAAGTATCGTGATGCATATCGAATCGTTGTTAAAACGTATCGGTACACCCCTATTTATTAGCTCTAATCTTTTAACCATTTGATCCGTCCGTTCAAAGTCCATTGACATTAGAAAATAATGGTAAGGTTTTCTCTGGTTGTTTGGTGGTGTGGGGCATTGGTTCTCAAAGTGGGGTCCGGGGACCCCCAGGGGTACTTGAGGGGGTTCCAGGGGGTCCCCAGCTAAATGATAGACAGGAACCAAATGGACCCTTATGGGTCTACCAAAATTTGGTTCCATTTGTACACTCTCGGAGTTAGATTAACATTGATTTTACCATATGAATTGGGGTCCCAGAGATATAAATGCCATTAAATGGGGGTCCGTAGCCTAATGCATGTCAAACTGGGGGTCCTTGAAATTAAAGTGTTTGAGAATTGCTGCTAGAGCCGAAAAAATCTTCTCTTATGGGGGTCCCTGGCATATCTTTTCAAATGGGGGTCCGCGGGCTAATAAGTGTCAATTTGGGGGTCCTTGACATGAAAAAGTTTGAGAACCACTGGTGTGGAACCACGTGTGCTTAATGGATTCCACCGTTTTTCTAGAGAGACCCGCTGTGATTGGCCGCCAGACAGTTCTCGTTTTTGCAACTGTGCAAAGTTGCAAAAAAACGGGTCTATCCTATAACGTTGGTGGAATTCATAATAACGCGTGGGGGACATGCACAGAATGTGGTGGGGGTGGTGATGAAACTGTTCCTCAAGGGTGTGATCTTCAACATGTCTATCACTTTCACTGTTATGCATTCCTACCAGAGCCAGTCAGCGCCCCAAGGCTTGTGGGCCACTGGTACACCATGGGTTTCACTCTGTACCTGGTTGGGAAAATAGCTAGGGATTAGTCGGAGACATTCAGGGATCATTGACTTACAGTATCATATCAAGTTAACCACCAGAATTAATGTAAACAGATATGTTGGGGGAAAACAAGTCTTTTGATTCCGTAATGTTTCATACCAAGTTGACGATGGTGATTATGGTGATAATAATAATAGTAATACTATTATAATAATGATCTTTATCTATAGAAATGTTGCTGGGTTACAGTGTGCTTTACAAAAAAAACAGTAAACAACAATACAATGCAAATCAATGACGAAAGAAAAACAATGGTGAAAAGAGGCGATGATAGTTTTAGCAGCAGCCATTTGCATGGACGCTGCATACTGTGATATATAATTGTGCCATGGTTGAATATTACATGAGGAACAGTTCCTGACTGCCCTGTTATAATATCAGCAGTAGGCCCATGATATGAAGGTACTGAAGCAAAAGCCTCACTAATGGCTATTGACTTAAAAAACGTGTCGCATCTGTGATGTGTGATGCTATTTTCTACACACAACGCAGTCATGCACCGACGTATGAACCGGGGTTCAAGTCAGCCCGCAGCCCTCTACTACTTTACAAAGCCAGCAGAGCATCTCAGTGTCAACATGCTGGGTGACGGACATCATCCACCCTGTCTAACCCTTTCTAACGACTTGTCTGTCTCCATTGGAGTAAAGCCAAGCCAGCTGCTGCTTTGTTGCTCTGCCAGGTGTTTTGTTTTCTGCAGCGAACCCCAGCGCCCTGCTTCCCTCCTCAGGCCTGGACTCCCCAGGTCTCCCTTCCGACCTGTGACAGGGTGTCACAGGTCGGAATCTGAATCCCCAGCTCTCTCCTCACCCTCTCATAGGTCGGATCTGACTCCCTATGTCTCTCCTGATTGATTGATTGATTGATTGAATACTTTATTAACAGTTTGCAAAGACTAGCACAGGGAAGTACAGTTCGATACAAGGTCTGTTAAGAGGATTTTGAACCCAAGAAAGCACTACGGCTTGTTTCCATTGGGGTCCTTTGTACTCAATTCATCAAAACATTTAATGACAAAGTGCTCTTTTAGATCTCTTTTAGAGCACTTACCCATCAGAAGACTCACCCCAGCCTCTGCCCCTGTCCTCACACTGTAAAATCCTGCAGTGTTACAACTGTATACTTGTACACTCTCAGAGGTACGATTAACGCTGATATTTTTTTACTACCCTAACGATTTACACCAACCCTTTACTCTGTACCCTTAACGTCTCACTCACAGTTACGCCTGACACCCTCCGGCACATGCACAAACAAACACACACACACACACACACACGCACACGCACACGCACACACGCACGCACACACACACACACACACACACACACACACACACACACACACACACACACACACACACACACACACACACACACACACACACGCACGCACACACACCTTCTATCCTCACCCCCTAATAACCCACCAAATACCTCCCTCACCTCTCACAACTCCTATTCCGACTGGATACGTCTGTCTTCAGCCGTGTCTGCTTAGCCCAGGGGGACACTGGGTGGAATGATGTCTTCATAAGGCATCCATCCGTAAATCATCCGTAACTGGAGAAAACACACCGTTCACGACATGTATTGAATGGCAGCTCAGTTCCGTGTTCTGTAGCGTGTTATTTAACAGGCTTATGCTCTCATATAAGGTAGCATGGAAACAACGTGTACTGTACCATAATACCTCGGCTCGCCACTGACGTGAATCCAAACAAAACATGCAACAACGCCACTCATCGGGTCCAGAAAATGTATCTGCTTAGTCGATTGACTGTAATAATGTCTACGTATTTATTCCTAAACAAACAAGTGTCATGCTTGTCACAATTAGATTGGATTCATTTTCCATTATGCTAACCGTTGGCTGGCAACAGCATAGAGCATTTGGTACTGTATCTTCCTGTATTATCTCAATCACAATTTATATAGTCAATAACTACTTAAACCCGATATACTTTGGTGTCCTCCAGGGGTCTGTACTACTAACTCCGCTCCTTTTTTCCCTCTACTTTGCCAAACATCTACAAGCTCACAAGCTTGTAGATCAGCTAATGCGTTGTGAGCTTGTAGATCAGCAATTTTCGCAGAATGTTTGGCTATTTTTGCCAAATATTCGCCTATTTACGCCAAATGATCACCTATTACAGGGGTCTTCAACATTTCTCAGGCCAAGGACGCCCTAGCTGAGAGAGAGATGAAGCAGGGACCCCCTCTATATTGTATAAAATTGTATTTCAGAATTATTATTTTTTTTAACTTTGTCTGCTCTTTTTCCCCTCTACACTTCTACACTCCTCTACACCTCACAAAGCCAAGGCGTTGTGAGCTTGTAGATCTGCTATTTTTGGCAAAAGTTCTCCTCAGAAAAGCGAGGCTAGGGTTCAAGTGGTTCATGTAAAACATCTTTTCATCATATCACACATAGATTTGGCGGCCAACAACGTAGTAACCGTACCCGCTGTTGAAGACCCCTGGCCTATTATATCATGCCCAGAATAGTGATGCTAGGGTTCGTGTGGTTAATGTGTCATCGACGTTCCACAGGCATGCAGTGAGTGAATGGAATTTTCTGAACGGTTAAAAGTAGTAATCCCACTAGCGTAAAACGGTACGTGTTAGTGACGTGCAGTGACGTAGGATGTTGAGTCACATTTATGTGTCTGGGAAATGGTTCTCCAAATAGATCAATTTCCTTGGATTTACAGTAGATGATACCCTCATGAGAGGGTGTGGTTGAACCTAATTACGTGGAAAATGTTGGTCTTGACAGCAGGTTTATGAGTAATGAATCAGTGTGTCATTATATGACTGAATACTGACAGAAAGTTATAACCACAGAATTGAATCTGAAGTGGGGTGAGGATAGGAGCCCCGTGTTTCTGATGTGACCCTAAAAGCTCTCCTCTATTAACCCACTCAATCCGGGAAGGCATCTGTGTCATTTTAGATTTTAGCTATAACCATAGTCTTCGAATATATGTATTTTTAAAGCGAACATGTGTAACTCAAATCTTTGCTTCTGGGGGGGGGGGGGTCCCTGGAACAAAATATTTTGAGATGGGGGGTCCGCAAAGGGTCAAATACGTATTATTTTGGGGGTCCTTCACATGAAAACAGTTTGAGAACCACTGATATTATAGCATTATAAGTTTTTTTTTTTTAAACTGCTAGGATTTAGAAGAGATTTGTTGAATCCCCAGAAGCAAATATTTGAGATACAAATGTTAATGTTAATAAAAGATTTGCACACATTTTCACGATTTTACAAAAAGACGTTGCAACACTTAAAATATAGATTATGACATTTTAACGGTAATATCGTATATCGTATCGATATCGCAATATTTGGCATAAATATCGAGATATGAAATTGTGTCCTAGCCCTAGTCACCAGCCAATGTGAACAAGCTGGTCTGCCTGAGTGACTGATGGAAGAAGGAGAAGTAGAGATTGGACTGATTGAGTCAAGCCATGTCACATAGCTACTGTACTGAGTGACTGTACTGGTGACATTATTTGTGTTCTTAATAAATAAAACGTAAAACAAATTATTAAACACAAGTTCTTATTGAACATTATTTTGATATTTCATTACCAATTATTACAGCAATACAGCTTTTTCAAACAGTCTGTGATGCATTTTGGAAACGGGAGATGGGCTCATGGTGTAATGGGCCACCTGGCCTGAGAAACGTAAGGAGGAAAGAAAAAGCAAGGACTTACTTCTGGTCATTATTTGGGTAGAACACACATATTTTGAATGCTTTCGGCAGACTTCAAATGAGCCATTTTAATCTAGATTAATCTAGATTAACTCCAGGATTGCAGATAGATTAATCTAGATTAAAAAAATTAATCTATGCCCACCTCTACAAAAAAGCTAACCCTAAGCTTGTAGATCTGCTATTTTTGAATAGCCCAAAGTATAAAATGATGGCTGAAAATCAAAAATGACACGTACGAGTACGAGTTCCCGGATTGAATGGGCACGTCATAGATTTCAAAACAATTCCAAAACATGCATGCTGGTGTCCCCACTCAAGGCATGTCATAATAAGTCTGTGAAAACAGGCAAACATTTGCTGAAAATAGCAGATCTACAAGGTTTCAAAGCAAGGCGCTGTGAGCTTGTAGATCGCTCTATTTTCGACAAAGAGATTTGGCGTAGTCATGGGAAGAAAAGGAACGGGACCAAGTGTAGACCACCCTGGGGGACCCTGGTCAGTGAAGTGTATACTGTATGGTTTAAGTGGTTGAGGTGGTGATTCATTCAGTTGAATTACTCATCTGTAAGCGAGCGCTAGCAGTAGCACGCGGCATGTTCTGAAGTTTATTAAACACACACACATCTATTTGCTCAAGCCACATTGCGTGACCGGAAGAGAGATTAGTCATTACAAATCAACTGAATCAACAGAGTTTTATTTGTCACTTAACTTGTACAAGCAGTGACATGTTGATGGGACATGTTCCGTGCTACACAACAATACAATATATTACATCAGTGGTTCTCAACCTTTTCTGGATCAGGGCCCGCACTTAAAAACCTTGAAAGTATTCAGGGCCCACCCATGCATTATCAGAGCATGTTAGTTTTAATGACCAATTTACTGTGTTCAGACTTGGATCAATGGAACTAACACAGCATACTTTAACTTCCAATTTTATAACATATTCTTTGTACGTTAATGTGAATAAGATCTTAGTGTTATGGCAATTACGGTTGAGAATCGCTGTATTATATATGACCGACGTATAGGCAAGACAGTAGGTGAAAAGGAATAGTTAAAAAACATGATTTTCTAACAAGCAGATGACTTCATGTATACTTGCAAGCAGTACACATGGTGTCAGAACACAGATCTATACGTTTGCTTACACAGCTTAAGAGTGATTTTGTATAGTTTCAGTATAAGATTATGTACAGATAGCGGGATGTGGGTCAAGCCTCGTGATATTACAACATGTTTCCCATTCACATGTTTTGTGCATATGGACTTCATCATGGGAAATGTATTTCATTTCCTTTCACAAAGTAATTCCTGCTCCCGATTTAAAGTTTTATCAAAACCATTTTCTTTGTTTTTATTAGGTCGTATGGGAAAGTGTGTGCACTTTGGTAGGATAACCCCGGCCACAACAATGCATTTCGAGGCGGAGGAGATCTTCATGTCACTGAGTTGAGCGCTACGAGGGAACAAACCCTAAGGCCAGTGTTCCATTACAGGACACAATGCTCTCTGTGTGTCACGACTCACGAAACAACCCGGCCAGTAGGAAGCTTTTCGCTGTAGAGCCGCCGTTTTCACAGACTAGCATTCGCCTTGAATCTATAGTCACACTATATAGGGTGATGATGTAAAACTATAGGGCTGGGGCGATATGGACAAAATCAAATATCACACTATTTTTGGACGAAATACTGTACCTTGATATGGATGTAGTGGCAATAATATCGTATTCTAACGATAATGTCGATTTTCTTTTTTACTTTTCCAAAAAATAGCTAAAATAGCCGATCTACACGTTGGCTTTTTTGCTATTTTCTATTTGTAAGTAGGGCTTAAGTGACTCAAACCAGGGAAAGCCAACACTTTTGCCATATCATAACATATTTCTATATACAGTATAACCCAGATTATTTCTTTTCATCTATTATAGGATATCACAATATCCATATAATATCGACATATTGCCCGTAAAATTCAAGTTCCGAACTGATGTCCTCTCTGAATCGTTTCATACAGTATTAAATGAACAATCACGACAGTACACAGGAAAATCCTCAGTGTTATTTTAACTCTGACCCTTAAATGCCCCATTGGTGACATTTGCACACTCTTCTGATTACAAACTAACACTGAGGATTTGACTTGGAGTTGCTTGCGGTTGGTTGAGACATGACTTGACAGCAGCGCACAGACATAGCCAGGGTTGTGGTTCATCGGGCTGATCGTGCTTCTTTCAAAACCATTTTGTTTTCCAAGTGTAGAAAGCTCTTTTGAGGACACTGAAATGAGAAGTTGATGCTCTGTGATTTTGTGGGATGCTGAATAAACAACTTGCTGAAAATATAGCCACATTCCCCTTTCATAGATTATCAAAAGGCCTTATCATAATGGACACAGGACCAGACCTCCAATTATTATTACATAGACTAAAGCTAACCTTGTATGGGAAAGGTGTGTTGTGCTTATCACCTATGCAGATAAATGAGCCTTTAAGAGGGAGTGCCATGGGGAATATGTAGATTGTTTAGAACTAGAAGAAGTATAAAGTAACAACAATAACTAAGTGAAGTCGGGGATGGATTTACTGTACATGAACTTCTAATTGTAAATTATTGATAGATATTATATTGAGGATAAGCACTTTTGTGCTTTACCACTGACTCAGTAATGAGCAACAAGTTAACACATATTATTAATAAAGAAATGCCTTGTTTGTACTGTAGATTAGAATAATTCACCCCAATTGTTGAACAATCTAGATCAGTGTCCACCCAAGACTCCACTCAGCGAGGACGACTGGATGTACAGAAGCCCATAATCTCTAAACCGTGCTCATCCTTGGCTTTAGACAGAGATGTAGAATTTACGCGAGTCCGGATGTTGATGCGTTTGTGTACTATAATGCCAAAATGTCTGGGGAAAGGATTTTCGGGAACGAACGGGGACATGGCAGAAACAATGGTGAGAGAGGCTAAAGGTTTAAAAACCATAAACAAAACATTATCACAAATGCAGATACAGTACTCTTGAGATACACCCACGCAAACACACACATACAGTTTACGTACACACCCTACTGAAGAGATATGTCTGGTTTCCTTTGAGAGAGTTTTGAGAGAGGTCTGTAAGAGCAGTGGAAACATCCTTGAAATACACCTCTTGGGTATAGAAAGAATGTTGAGACTGAGACTTTTGATACGATAAATATCCAATTTTCAATTTGATATGGGCATAGAGACGTCTCAGTCTTTATGATATAGCTACCTTCAGGTGCGTTCTGTCTGTCTGTCTATCTATTTGTTCAATGCTTTGAGTGGGTGCGTGTGCGTGTGTGTGTGTGTGTGTGTGTGTGTGTGTGTGTGTGTGTGTGTGTGTGTGTGTGCGTGTGCGTGTGCGTGTGCGTGTGTGCACGTGCGCGTGCGCGTGCGCGTGCGCGTGTGTGTGTGTGCACGTGCGCGTGCGCGTGCGCGTGTGCGTGTGTGTGTGTGTGAGAGAGAGAGAGAGAGTGAGCGTGAATGTGCAGCCGGAGCTGTTTGCTTGCTAGCCCGCGTATGTACACGGCGGTCCGTCCTTGGGTGGGACAATAGCGGGATTCTGCGTGGCGGGGGCCGTGGGAGGAAGGGGACAGAGGAGTCAATGAGTGAAGAGGCTTCGGGGATGCGTCAGCACAAGGCCATGATGAGCGTGTAGGAGGACGAACCCTTTAACTCAACAATGCACATGGAGGAACGGCCATTCATCTGCCACAGACACACGCACATGTATGCACACACGCACGCACACACACTCACACACACACACGCACACACACATGTTTGTACTAGTGTACTTGTGAGGACATATACTTTCACAAAGCATCCCATATTACACAACCTTTCTATTTCGTCATTGTTTGTATGTCCTTTACTTTCCAAGAAATGGAAAAAAAGAACCTGTGTTCCAATTGGATTCAATGTATGTTATTATTTAGTCACAAGCTCTTGTTAATGCTTTTCATTCGTACAATATTTATAACACCCACAGACGAACCCTAAACAGGGGTGTACTGGAGGTGGGGCGCGGTGAAGTGTGCCGCTCCACTAGTGTGCGCATCCACACATGCATGGACATGCACGTGCGTACCCGTGAGAGAGCATCTACCTTGCGTATCGATCAAAACGAGCGCACGCGCACACGCACACGCACACGCACACGCACACGCACACGCACACGCACACGCACACACACACACACACACACTCAGGGCCGTCACGGCCATTCACTGTGCGTACGACGCGACACCCTCACTCTCACAGATCCGTGATTTCATACCCCCCACTTTTTGAAAAAATAAAAAATATATATATATTTTTTATATGATAAATCGGTAAAATCAGGCAAAAATAAGAATTAAATAACCTAACCCTAACCCTACAACCGAAATAAAACCAAAACACGAAAAAAAAACTGACAAAATTCGCCCAAAAAACGCAAAAGTTTGGAAATACATTTTTTTTTACATTTGACAGTTACAAATGTTTTTCACGATTTTTCAAAAATAGCAGATCTACAAGCTCATAGTGCGGCACTCGGTACCACGCTATGAGCTTGTAGATCTGCTATTTTTGAATAGCCAAAGTGTAAAATAAGGGTATATAGTAATAGTCCACCGAAAGTCCATCCTCCCCACCTTCTGAGAGCCCGTGACGTCCCTGCACATACTGTATGGCCTGGCCCATATGGCAACCAAAGTGCAGCTCAAAACCAACTGTTCATCCAACCTCTCGCTGACATAATGGATACCTGGTTCATTGATGGTTGGTTCTCACTGGCGTTTTGTTTTAAAATGCAAAACGATTGTCCTTTCTCTGCACCGGTGCCATATGAGACTAGCACAGGACAGGATGAAGGATAATAGTTCAGTGTAGAGATGGAGTTGCTATCGGGTACAAACCTCTCCATGTTTCAACGTTTCCTTTATTTTTTTCGTAAATCAGTGCCCTGCTTCATCATACTACCGGGTCAGGTTTTTTTTTACTGAAAGTGAAAGTCTTTAACCCATTTAGACCTGAGGCCGATTCTAAAAACGGCTTCTAAATCTTTTAAAGGTTTTCTGAAAAACCAAATAGGGGTTCCCGCCCCAAAATGGGTTAAGTGCAGTGGTGTACTGTGGATTTCTTTAACTAGTGGAGCGATACGTCACGCGCACGTGCACACGAGCAATGACCGCTTTAATATGTAGGCAATATATCGAATTTGATTCTATTTATACTTGCATAATGGGGATACTTTAGTGTTGTCTTATGCATTTACCTTGCAGACGTCACCCCTGTAATTTAGTTCATGAATCCATCAGCCAGTGTTATCCAAACGTTCTCTTTGCAGAACATCTGACAGTATGTAGTATGCCTACATTCCTATGTTATTTCACGCTGTTGACACTCGGCAGCTTTTGTAAGCTTTGGTAAGAGGTGTGAATGGTTGTTTTTGGATCGATACGCGAGGTAGACGCACTCTCACGTGTATGCACGTGCATGTCCATGCATGTGCGCACCCTACCCCACCTCCAGCACACCCCTGTTTAGGTTTGTCTGTGGGTGCTATACATATTGTATGAATGAAAAGCATTAACAAGAGCTTGTGACTAAATAATAACATGCATTGAATCCATTGGAACACAGGTTCTTTTTTCCATTTCTTGGAAAGTAAAGGACATATACAAGGTTTCGCCACGACAATGACGAAATAGAAAAGTTGTGTAATATGGGATGCTTTGTGAAAGATATAACAAGAACCCATGCGAGACATCCAAAGAGACATCCAATCATCTGTAATGTCAGAGGTTAAAGTCGTGGACGTTCATAGAACTTATACAAACAGAACGTCACGTTGCCCATCCAAACTGCAAGGACACCTTCAACATACATTAACCACTTCAGCCCTATATACATTTCGGCCATTTGAAAATAGCCGATCTACAAGCTCACAATGCGTCGCGATGCGACGCATTGTGAGCTTGTAGATCTGCTATTTTCAAAAGATTTGTACACATTTTATACATTTGAAAAAAATGGGACATTCTGCATAATGACTACTTTTACTTTTGGTACTTTAAGTACATTTTGATATGAAATACT
>NC_139947.1:28014983-28049983 GCF_963454915.1 Gymnoscopelus microlampas | reverse complement strand
CTATACGGGCATTGACTGGTTTTTATAGACCTGTAAAAAGAAGACAGCGCATTAGTGCTTTATCATTATAATGCCAAATTGTACCTCGTGCACACACACACGCACGCATGCACGCTCGCACTCGCAAGGGGGCTTGAATTGTGTATGACTAAAAAGTCTTACACTGCAGTATACATCACCGCACTCACATGCTCATACGCACACATGCACATGCACACGCACGCACACACACACACACACACACACACACACACACACACACACACACACACACACACACACACACACACACACACACACACACACACACACACACACACACACACACACACACACACACACACACACACACACACACAATAACAGTAGCTTCAGAGGAATGTGCTGTGGTGGCAGATGAAGCCACTTAATGTGAAATCTCATGAAAACATGACAAACTTTTGGCCCTCGGGGAAGGAATGCTTTCTACTGCAGCAAATTAATCAGCGTTGACGCAACCAGAAACCTTATTATCACATTCGCTTTTGTAAAGGCATAGAAAAAAAACACTTAACTCTGCTGTATGCCATCGTTTGAAGGTAGGCATTTGTAAAATTCTTTTTTTCCCCCTCTTTACAAGGAAATGGGTAATCAGAGAATAAGTTGTATGATGGATGATATGAAAGTCACTGTTCAAAAGAATTCTTTTGATGTCATTGTCCTGTAATGTCTTGTCGAATGTCATGTTTTTATGTTATGTGTGGACACCAGGAAGATTAGCTGTTGTTATGCACCAGCTAATGGGGATCCTAATAAGGTCAATAAACTCAGTTTAACCAAAAAAAAATAAAAAAATAGTCGATTCATATACTGTAACATGCAGAGTGTTACTTAAAGCTGCAATCCGTACGTTTCATGTCCTACCCGGGATATGAACCGAGATCTATTTTGCGCGTCATTACAGGCTGGAATGTGTCGCTTGAAAATCGTTCCATCATGACGCAAGCGTGACGTTCGTTGCAGCGAGGGTTTCTATAGAAGGCGACAACAGAATGAAGCTGTCTTCTTTGATTCGTGTTTTCCTCAAGGTTCAAGGTTGTACTTTATTGTTACACCTTGTGTACAGGTACTAAGGAGTAAAACTTATTTTGGTTTGGCTTCCTTCACGATACGATGCAACATCATAGATAATAACAACACCAGAATAATGATAAAAAATCGTAAAAAGATTTAGAGAGAAGAAAAAGAGTGCAAAAAAGAGCAAAAAGATAATAAAATAGAGCATCGTCAAATGTACATGTGCATATAATCTTGGTATATTGTATACACCCAACAGCATTTTTTCCCCCAGTAGCTACCACCTAACTTTGTGTAAACAACTTCACAGTATATGTACAATTAGTATTTTCAACTTCCTCTGCTGTATCTTTCATAATATAACAGGCTGTACTTTTTAAATGTAACTATGTGGTTTTATTACCTCCACCGGTGCATATAGGCAGAACACTGAGTATGTCTAAGGTTCATGGCTCTTTATTTGGTCTTGTGTACAGGTACATAAAGAGTAAACTTTACTTTTGTTCACCAGGGATTTGTTGCACGTTTGTGCCGGCTGGGCCAGCCGTTTTGTCGCTCTTGTTCAGGTACGTGTGTGGAGTATGTTTCAGGCTTTAGACTAATCCCCAGGGTTTAGAAACCCGATCACGCTGCATGCAACAATGTTGTTGTTTATTGTAAATAACCTGCATTTAGGGCTGGGCCTGGAACAAGGTCATACTCTATATGCATACACTGAGGTGCAGCAGTGCCTCAGGAGGTAGAGTGGTCTCTCACTTGGCAATTGGAAGCTGGAAAGCTTCCCGGTTCTCCATGGGTTAGTGTCAAAGTATCCTTGAGCAAGACACTTGAACCTCTAACTGCTCATGACGAGCAGGTTGGTGCCTTGCATGGTTTCCTCCGCCATCGGTGTGTGAATGGCTGAATGCAATGCACAATTTAAAGCACGTTGGATAAAAGCGCTATGTACAGTAAAGGCGCCATTCACTATTTTATTGATCTCTCAAGACAGATTTCTGCTAACAGCAGAATCGGTCAGCGCTACTGCCTTAAACATGTAATGTTGTTGTCAGTAGGAATAAACATCCGGAAGGAAGTGGACTGAAAAGGGAAGCTTGTGAGCTTGTAGATCGGCTGTTTTTGCTGTGTGACACCCGCACACAACTGAGTATTATTAGTACTAAGTATAACTTAAGCTGTGGACACACACACACACACACACACACACACACACACACACACACACACACACACACACACGCGCGCACGCGCGCGCACACGTCATCCACAAGACTCGGCCCCAGTGTCGGAATCCTTGAAATATGAGGATATCGGTGCACTCTTGACCTCTGGTCCAGCCTCGCAGCCCAAAGCACTCACCCCTCCTCAGCCTTTCTCACCCGTAGCCGGCCCGGAGTGGGCCGCAGGTTCAAAGTTCACCGTCTGGGGTTTCCCCTTTCAGACTCAGCCCTTGATAACAAGGACTCAGGCAGATTTGACAGCATCACACCCACACACACACACACACACACATGAACAAATATGCACACTGACACGCACGCTCGCGCACGCACGCACGCACGCACGCACGCACGCACGCACGCACGCACGCACGCACGCACACACACACACACACACACACAACTCGACACGCACATCACAGAGAGCTGTGAGGACGTTCTTTTGGGGGGGGGTTCAGAATTCTTGAGCCCTCTCAAGTTGTCACCTGAGTTATTTCTCCCAGGCCCTGTTTACTGCCCGTTAAAGTTTCTCATTAACAGCAACATCGCAAAACGAACGCAAAGGAATTCCATTTTCCCAGGAAGAGGAGGAGAGGATGACACTGACACACAATCCTTCCTTTCTCTCTCTCTCTCTCTCTCTCTCTCTCTCTCTCTCTCTCTCTCTCTCTCTCTCTCTCTCTCTCTCTCTCTCTCTCTGTCGGTGCAGAGGGGTGGGATGTCTGTCTGCCCAGTGCCAGGGGCTCTGACAGTGATATCGTTCAGGTCAGAGAGGGAGCTGGGAGAAAGACACACACACACGCACACACGCACGCACGCACACGCACACACACACACACACACACACACACACACACACACACACACACACACACACACACACACACACACACACACACACACACACACACACACACACACGTAGGGCCACAGATAGTGAGATGGCAAGACATATAGAGGACAGGAAAACAAAGATGCGTAAACAAGAGAGATAAAGAGAAAGAGGTACAGAGTGAGAGAGAGAAAGAGGTACACAGAGAGAAAAAGAGAGAAAGAGAGAGAGAGAGAGAGAGAGAGAGAGAGAGAGATGGAGAGAGATGACAGTGAGAGTGACTGTTTTGATACTGGAGCCTGTACTCCCCTATTGAATGCAGGGTGTGGCTGGTCTCTCTACCCAGGGTGAGGGGATAATATGGTCGCCTAGTGGATATACAGCAGAGCTAAATCCTGAGCATTCACTTATTAACCACTTCGTTGTACGTCAAAATAGTGAAAATACACACATCCACAAGTTCACAATGCAGAATGTTCGCCTATTATCATGACATGCCCAAGACAGGGACGCTTTAGGGTTCATGTGGTTAACCAGTTAAACCAGGGGTCTTCAACGTTTTCAGGCCAAGGACCCCTTGGCTGAGAGCGAGATAAAGCAGGGACCCCCATTATATATTGTATAGAATATTTATTTTTTCATAGATTTCATAGGCAGCTTCATAGACTTGTTTCAGAGCACTATCATGTTGGATTCATGTTAATGTGTATTTCCAGACATTCAACCATGCCCTTAAACAATACTTAGTAAGCCTGACCTTTCACTCTGTACTTAGTCTGCTCTTTTTCCCCCCTATACCAAACCACGTTTAAAGTAAAGTTCTCCTCAGAATAGGGATGCTTGGGGGAAGTGGTTAATGTAAAAATCACACAAAGATTTGGCGGACCCCCTGTAGTTTAGTTTAGTTTATTAGGATCCCCAGCTTTTGCCATGACAAAAGCTAGTCTTCCTGGGGTCCGACACAGTCAAACATTTTAACAGAGACATTCCTTACATCAACTTTACAATCACTATAATCTAAATAGTAACTCTGAGGACCCCCTAGGGGTCCCGGACCCCCTGTTGAAGACCTCTGAGTTAAACCCTATAGTTACTGTAGATGACCGGGTTCCCCAGGGGTCTATACTTGGTCCCCTCCTTTTCCCCTCTAAACTAGCCAATCTACAAGCTTGTAGATCAGCTATTTGGTTCGAAAGTTTGCCTATTGCCAAATCTTGGCATATTATGACATGCCCACGATAGGGGCGATAGGGTTCATGTGGTTAATTGAACTCTCAGGATTTTTCAAGTGCACAGCTCTACATGTTGCTTCATCATTTCTCAATGACAAATTACCCGAGTCGCCTTTTTACTAAGTTACCAGCTGCTGATTGCAGCGGACCATCAAACCTCTATTCTTGTAAAACGCCATAAATTTTGCTGGATGCCACACTCCGTTCTCAGTGATTGCTTTGCGAGCGCCAGCACAAATTCCACCGGCTAAATGTAGTTTCTCAAAATAACTCGTTTAGTTAACCACTTAGAGTACCAGTGTCCCACAGGGCTCTATACCCGGTGTTTCCCTCTGAACCAAATCTATTCAGCGAAAGTATAGCCGATGTACCAAGCTCACAATGTAGTCACAATGCGCCGCGACGTAAGATTCAGTTTCAGTTTCAGTTTTTTATTTATTTATAGTGCAACATCACCCCAAGGGGTCTCTGTACACTTCACAACAAGTCATACGACAAAACACGATAGCAAAGAATACACAGTGAAATGTGCCAGCACGCATGGTCACACAATAGTTTGACCAACACGTACCCCAAGCCTTTCATGGGTATACGTGTAGGTCCAGGCTAGAAGTGACTCAGGTATTCACAGCGAGCTTTCGCTGTTCAGACCCAAGGTCTGACGTGACGTTACGTGACGCCGCTATATTAAAAAAAGTCTGATCCCCACACTGGTGGAGAAAGAAGTTGACTCATCCACCGGGTCAAAGTGTAGCGAGTCCATCAATCACCTTCTGCCTCTCTGGAGGAATATGTAAGGACGGGCAGGCGGTGTAATGACTAACAGCAGCAAGGTACGACTAGTGAGCAAGCCGCACGCACGTGTGGTGAGAGGGGCGTGGAAGAAGTGGGTAGGCACTAGGACCTGCAGGCGAGCCACACAGGAGGGTGGGAGCAGGCTTTGGGACTTCTCTCACTAAACTTTCAGAACAATCCATTTCCCAAAGAGTGTGGGTGGGAGACAGACAGACAGAAGTGGATGGCCCGAGACCTGGATTCACAGCTTTAACAAGCAGGAGCGCAGGGATTTGCACTTTGGGATAATTCTGCTGGCTTGGGACCCCTTTGGAGAGTGTTGTGTGAGGTGTTGGAATATACATGTTGACAAGACTTTCTGTGGAACTTTTCACTTAAACCAGGGAGCTGGAAGAGGGAGCCCTTATAGGGTGGTGAGTTCTGTTGCTGTTTGATTTGCAGTTAAGTAAAATTACTGTGTGTGTGTGTGTGTGTGTGTGTGTGTGTGTGTGTGTGTGTGTGTGTGTGTGTGTGTGTGTGTGTGTGTGTGTGTGTGTGTGTGTGTGTGTGTGTGTGTGTGAGAGTGCGTACATGAGTGTTTGTGTGTACAAACTGTGTGTACAAACTGTGTGTACAAACTGTGTGTGTGTGTGTGTGTGTGTGTGTGTGTGTGTGTGTGTGTGTGTGTGGGGGGGGGGTGTGGGGCTGTGGTGGTGTGTGTGTGTTCGCGCGGTCGTGCATGCGTGTGTGTGTGTGTGTGTGTGTGTGTGTGTGTGTGTGTGTGTGTGTGTGTGTGTGTGTGTGTGTGTGTGTGTGTGGGTGGGTGGGTGTGTGGGTGGGTGGTGTGGTGTGGAACAGAGAGTCAGATGTGTCACTCCGAAAGTTGTCTTCATACCTGTCATTAAGTGAAAGTGGAGCTTCTGAATTGCAATTGAAGTCGCCAGCAAGCGGCCCAGCGGGTCCCCTTGAGGGGACACAAAATTCCATGAGACAACCGCAACATGTCACACCGGATCAGCTCAGTGATGAATGTAAAGGAGCTCATATGGGCTCTGTTATGTTTTCTTCTTTCCTGGTTTCCACCAATCTGATAACAGTGGTCAACGAACTGGAGATGTGAACTGTATAGGGAGAGAGGGGGGAAGGTAAAGATGAGGGAGGGGGGGGGTCAGGGGGGTGAAAAGGGGTTTCTCTAAACTTCAATGGGAACAAGTTCGCTGTTCAGAAAACTCTTGGGACATCAGGTTACCGTCTCTCTCTCTCTCTCTCTCTCTCTCTCTCTCTCTCTCTCTCTCTCTCTCTCTCTCTCTCTCTGCTCATGTTACACAACCCTCTGAGCGTCTTTTCGAAACGTTAACGAGCTCCAGCGTCCAAAACATGAAGTGTGTCGGCAAGTTTATCCTTATGTCAGGGCGGGTCTTGTGGTGTATTATGTGTATATGTGTATATTATGTGCATTATGTTTGACATGGTGTGTGTATTTATGTGTGTGTGTGTGTGTGTGTGTGTGTGTGTGTGTGTGTGTGTGTGTGTGTGTGTGTGTGTGTGTGTGTGCGTGTGCGCGTGTGTGTGTGTGTACTGTGTTGTGCTAAAGACAGACCTCATGCCTGCCACTCCTACCAGAGAATTCCTGGCGGGCTTCTGTCAGGATAGGAATGCCACCACCGTCAACATTTATCCACAAACAACGCAAACACATAAACTACTACGCCAAAGGCTTAAATAGTTTTCTTACAGGTGCACTAATGGTAAAACCACACAAAGACTATTGTGTATACTTTGATCTACATGATGTACTGGGGGTAGCGGGGGAGATAGATGCTGATGGTGAACAGACAGTGCAGGGTGAAGCTATCATTTCTAGTTGACAAAACTCAACCAATGTTGTTGTCGCAGACTCGCAGTTTTGTTTTGTTTATCCTAAGTCTGGCAGACTTAAAACTCTTGCATGTGTTCTCTCTCTCCTGCTGTGTGTCTCTCTCTAACTGTGTCTCCTCTCTCTCTCTCTCTCTCTCTCTCTCTCTCTCTCTCTCTCTCTCTCTCTCTGTGTCCCTCGATTTCTCCCTCGATTTCACTCTCCCTTTGCCTGTAGCTCTCTCAAAACTCTCTCTCTCTCTCTCTCTCTCTCTCTCTCTCTCTCTCTCTCTCTCTCTCTCTCTCTCTGTGTCTCTATCAATCTATCTATCTATCTATCTATCTATCTATCTATCTATCTATCTATCTATCTATCTATCTATCTATCTATCTATCTATCTACAGTATCTACAGTATCTACAGTATCTACAGTATCTACCTATCTATCTATATCTCTCTCCCTCTCTCTCTCTCTCTCTCTCTCTCTCTCTCTCTCTCTCTCTCTCTCTCTCTCTCTCTCTCTCTCTCTCTCTCTCTCTCTCTCTCTCTCCCTTCTGTCACACACTGACACGCATCTGTGAATTGTCTGTTTCCGTGGTGTTGTCCACATCTGTGTTGGATAAACAAACTTATCAAAACTTTGAGTGGAGGCCAGCAAGCGAAGCCCCTCTTGGGAGAAAATGTGCGCTGGACTGAGAGAGAGAGAGAGAGAGAGAGAGAGAGAGAATGCTCTAGATTGTTTATGAGCATCACTGTCGTTGCCAGTAGCGTGTCCTGGACGGACAGAGAGACTGACGCTGTGTGTTTTCATCGCCCCAGTGTTGGTCTATGTCAACAGAGGAAGTGGGGAAAGACAGGGAGAGACAGGGAGAGAGGGAGCAGTCTGTCCACACAGGAGCACGACGTTCAAAAGACACATACTGTAGCCTATACACGAATAAACAGCACGTGCACAGCAGAGTGTTGTTATATCCTGACCCTTATACGTGTCCATTCGTTTCATTTCAAATGAAATTAACCCATAAGAGTTGAGGCCGATTCTACAAATGTCTTCTAAATCCTAAGTTTTCTGAAAAACCTATGTTGCTATATCAGTGGTTAGCAAACGTTTTCGTGTCAAAATTAATGTAAATACAAATGTATTTGGCCGCCGACCTCCATCTCGTAATATTCAGCTCCAGGGACCCCCAGAAGCAAAGATTTGAGTTAAAAATGTTCGCTTTAAAAAATATACATAGTCAAAGATTTGCACATATTTGCATGATCTTTCAAAAATGGCAGATCTACAAGCTCATAGCCTGGCACAAAGTGACCTGCTATGAGCTTGGATATCTACTATTTTTGAATAGCCAACCAATGTGCTATATATATAGCTAAAATCTAAAATGACACAGATGCTTTCCCAGTTTTAATGGGTTATGGTGCTGTAAGTGATATTTTTGTTAAAATACAATTTAAGCATTTAGCAGACGCTCTTATCCAGAGCGACTTACAAAAAGCAAGGTAAACACATACTGTACATCAAATGCAGAGAGACAGTGTAGTGCCTCAGTAAAATAGGATCACGAGTAAACTAAGCATCAGTCTAAACGATATGCTATCAAAATAACAATCTGTACGTTGACACTATAGGATACCAGGCAAACAATTAACCTAGCATCTGTCTAACTAACCTAACATATCTAAACTTTAACATTGTGGTCAAGAAAGTTAAATAGCTCTATGTATTCCCATTGCAATCATTGCTGTTTGTTGAGTAATAGGGGTCTCCTAGTCTCTCCAGCTCATTAATAAACAACTTAAAATTTCAGGTTGGGAAACCGTTTTCTTCCAATCAGGAGAGATAACTAATACACGATACAGACTAAACGAGTGAAATTGGAAGTGATAAAATGATTACAAAAAAACTACAATGAAAGCCGATCTATAATCTGTCAGCTTTTACAGCTTTTTCAGTTTGGGGGGAAACTTTCTCCCATAATGACAAGCCAAAAAATGTGGTTGAAACTTGTTAAACGGGGGATTGTCTAATTGAATATATCCCTCAAACTCACGCAAGCATGCGCCATCCAAACAAGGCCTGCAGCGTTGCCAGAAACAGCCTCTACCATATAAACTCTGGTCTTGTGTATGTTGGGCAGATGGGCACTGCTGTTTTCCCTGCAGACAACGACGTCTGTGATTATTCATGACCCCTCTCAGGTTTCCCTTTGAAGCTGAATTACAGCTTTCCCTATGTTAGCACCAGTGTGCATGTTCATGATATGTGTGCGTGCGCTCGTGATGAACGAGTGTGTGTGCACGCACTCTCGCGCACGTGTGTGTGTGTGTGTGTGTGTGCGTGTGTGTGCTTGTCAGTGCATGGAAAAAGTTCCCACACTTCTTACTTAAGTAAAAGTATCAATACTGCAATGTAGAAATACTCTGTTACAAGTAAAAGTCCCGGAATTCTAAATTTACTTGAGTAAAAGTACAAAAGTATTGGTATCAAAATGTACTTATAAAGTATTCCAAAAGTAAAATTACTCATTATGCAGAATGTCCCATTTCACAAGTTTTCAAATGTATACAATGTATACAAATAGCAGATCTAAGATCTCACAATGCATCGCATCGCAACACATTGTGAGCTTGTAGATCGGCTATTTTCAAATGGCCGAAATGTACTGTATATAGGGCTGAAGTGGGTTTTGTATGTTTTATAATAATAATCTAAATCTACAAAGTAACTAGTAAGTAAAGTTTTCAAATACTTGTTGTAGAGTAAAAGTACAATATTTTCCTTTGAGATGTAGTGGAGTAGAAGTAAAAGTACTGAAAATTGGAAATACTCCTGTAAAGTATACCTCAAAATTATACTTAAGTACAGTACTTGAGTAAATGTACTTTACACCACTGGTGCTTGTAATACTATACTTGTGAGGGACAAATCACCCCCACAAGCATAGTATACATTTAGAATTGTGAGGACACAATGTCTCTGGTCCTAAAAAGAGAGAAATGGTTGTTTTTATGGTGAAACTGTTTTCTTTCTGTAAGTTAGGCTTATACAGTATAAGATTCAGGTTGGGTTATAGGATTAGACATTGCATATCGATTTCACACGAGCCCACATTTCTACTCGCACTGCAACGCATTGTGAGCTTGTAGATTGGCTATTTCTGGTGCATTTGTATGTGTGTGTGTGTGTGTGTGCGTGCGTGTGTGTCCTCTCGGTGATAATTCTATAGAAATTTGTTAGAAACTATGGCTCTTCAGCGAGGGGCCATGTATGCTTTGAAAGTGAATCTCCATCAACTTGGCCTTTGTGATGACTCTTTACATCCAGAGGGCTCAACTCTTTGAAGTTCTTAAGCATTACAACAGGAAAGGAGCCCCATCCCATAAAGACAGCATAAAGCAAGTTCTTCTAGTGTGAGGTGTCCAGACTTGAGAGAGGGTTGCAGATGACACCATAGGGACAGGTGGACTATTTGACACAATATAGGGCCGTCACGGTTATGACATTTCACTTGACGATTAATTGTCATACAAATAATTGCGAATTAACGATTTAATTGTGTGGCTTTTAGGCCTAGTAAACAAAAGTTACACAGGGCAGACTTAAAGACACAAAGAAATGACTGACAATGGTCAATATACCAATGATCAAAATAACACTATATTTTATACTTTATACTAAAGAAGAGTAACAAAATAGTGGAAATAGTCGGTCTACAAGCTCTGATGCGACGCGTTGTGGTCTTGTAGATTGTCTATTTCCACTCTTTCTGAAAATGTTTCAAAATGTACGAACCTTTCTCAAAATGGAAACGGTTATACAAAAATAATTGCGCTGATACTTACTTGTTTAGACGATTATGTAACAATTGTGATAATGACAGCCCTATTGACACTTTGTTGTTAACCCATTCTATTTACTCATTTGTATAATAGCTGTCAATTCATTTACCTTTGCAAACACGCATCCAACATAGGTTTCATTCAAACACGTTCATCACGCAAAACGAAACAAAACAAAAAAATCTTGTGTGGTCAAAAAAACAGTAAATAATACATCCATGGATCCTAGACTTTATACAAGGCCCCTGCCTTGGTTGTTTTTAGGGTCACTGCCACCGCAGCTTGGCACAGGTCAAAAGGCACAGCAGGGGGTCAGAATGTTCGGGGGTATAAGGTGAACCAGCTGGAGTATATATTCTGTCTGGAATATCGGTGTGAGAGGTTAAAGTTCAGGCTAAAAGGGTCATGTCTGTGTTTGTGGAGAAACGGGAAGAATTGGAGGTCAACATTGCTGGAGAGGAGAGGGACAGACAAAATGTGTCCGTGGCAATACTTGTCGATGTCCGTGGCAAAATTCTTTGAATTAGCTTTTACATAGCATTATAATGTTCTTAATTTGTTCATTATAAGACCCAATTACTGAATGCCAGTCTCTAATTTTCTTCAAGATACGTATAACAGTGATTTCATTAAAGGGATAGTTCACCCCCAAAATTACTTTTTTCCTATCGATTACTCATCCCATGGAGACTTGAATTCATGGATATTTTTTTGTTTATTCCTAAGCCAACCATTTGATGACCAGTAGCGGTTCCAGTAGGAGACACAAAGGAGACTCTTTGCGTCTCCTACCGGAACCGCTGGCTGGTCATCAAATAGAGTACATGAAAGTACATTGAAAATAGTACATTGAAATAGAGTACTCTATGGCATTAGGAGCCCACCAGTAGTGGTTCTCAAACTTTTTTTATTTTCAAGGACCACCATAATACTCCATAAGTGTACACGTGGTTCCATGTACACTCTCAAAGTTACAGACCTGTACGCATCCATTTGGACCCCCTTAAAGGAACCCTGAAGGTCCCTCGACCCACTTTGAGAACCTCTGCGCTAGTATTCATTTAGGACTAGCTTTTTATGCGTTTCTGGTAATATTATTGTCCGCTCGCTTTCTATGTCCGTGGCAGAAATAGAATTTTGTTGGAAATGTCCATCACAAGCCAAGCATGGTGATGATGAAAAACACTCAGACGTCACTTGCAATTTGGGGTTTTTGCGGCGTCAACTCCAGTGGATGTATTCTATCCTAACAACTTTACACAACGTTGGAGAAGAAGCGTATTATATAACAAGAAATCACGGCTGACGTTGTTTGACATTCGCAACCTACTGCGTTTAGACTGTGGGGCATTGCGGGACGTGGGCAGACATTCCATTGTCCCACCACCACCACCACCACCACCACCGTTGCACCCATATGGAGCTGGTTTTTCTAACTGCTTTTCGCTGTTGTTACCAAATCAAAAAAATACCACCGCACTAACTCTGTAAGGTTTCCAGATTTGTGGAAATCTTTTAATCCCATGCTGAGGTGTTACGCAAGTAACAGCTCCTCCTTGATTGTGTGTGACTGCTGCTAAAGATCAAAGTTTGACAGGTGCTTCTTCAAAGGGATGTTTGTCTGTGTTTGTCTGTGCCTCTGTCTCTGCGTCAGTCAGTCAGTCAGTCTCTCTGCATGCATGCATGTGTGTGCATGCTGAGTATGCGTGTCATACGTGCTGCTGGTGGTGCCGTGGTGGAAGCTACAGTAGTACTTACTTAGATGTTTTACTTAAGTAAAAGTAGCAATACCGCAATATAGAAAATACTCTCTCACAAGTAAAAGGCCAAGGCCTGTGTTCAAAATGTCACTTGAGTAAAAGTACAAAAGTGCATCAAAATATACTTAAAGTAGCCTATGTTTTCGATGCGACGCGTTGTGAGCTTGCAGATCGGCTATTTTTGAGTAGCATAGGTACTGTATAAAATAGTGGTTAATATATGTTTATAATATAATCATACAAAGTTACTAGTAACTAATGTTTTCAAATGATTGTAGTGGAGATTCATATTTGCCTCTGAGATGTAGTGGAGTAGAAGTAAAAGTACAGAAACTTGGAAATACTCAAATAAAGCAAGAATATATGCCTCATACTTGTACTTAAGTACAGTGCTTGAGTACATGCGCTAGTTACTCACCACCACTGCATACATGCTGGTGTGTCAAAAAATGCATTAAAAAAAATTACAACTCGATGCGTAGACATGCCTGATCATTCCATGCTAAATGCCTCTGTGACTTTCAGCTATGGTCTCCTCTCGTGTACAATGCATACTGCAGGAGGCGATACACGATAAATCACCAGTGGGGATTTTTACTGGTACAGTAACAGTGTTGCGGCTATAATATGTTGACTTAGTCATTGTTTGATATGATGACTTGCCTCACCGCAGCCACTGTGTGCGCTCGCGTGCGCACGTGTGTGTGTGTGTGTGTGTGTGTGTGTGTGTGTGTGTGTGTGTGTGTGTGTGTGTGTGTGTGTGTGTGTGTGTGTGTGTGTGTGTGTGTGTGTGTGTAATCCCGTATACAGTAAATGTCTGCTTGTTTAAGTGAGTGTGTGCATGCGTCTGCGCGTTTCTTGTGTATTTCAGTCGATGTCATGCTGTCATCACTCTCTCTTTCCTCCTTCCTTTCCCCGAGTTATTGGTTGGCAGACTGATTGTAGCTTGTCTGGACATGAAACACCCAACCTACCACACGATGAGAGATAAGATGTATCAAAACATATTCCTGAAAAACACTTTGTAAAGTGATACACATGCAGATAAACACAATAGAGATACACACAGGCCAAATCTCAAGATGTATACAATATAAAGATACAGATACAGACAGGCCAATTAAAGACATACACAATATAGAGACACACACAGGCCAAATCTAAAGAGATACATAGAGATACACACTCCAAATCTAAAGACATGTTATATTATTTGAAGCTGAGTAACCCCTTCACTAGCACAAAGCATTCTTCCTGATATTGAGGATTTTTTGGTGTTTCTGTCAGCTTTTTCTTTTCTTTTGTTCCTCTTATCGATGTTTGGTGTTTCTTTTTGTTTGGCTTTAATATTTGAAACTCACCCTGGCCAGGTCAAAACTATTATACAGCGATTTATTGGCATTTGGTTGTATTGAAAATATTTCACTTGTTTAATCTGTATCCTGGCTGAGTTCTCTATCCTGATTGGATAAAATTGGTATCCCGAACTGAAAATGCATTTTCTGTTCAATAAAGAGCTGGAGAGGCATGGAGAGACTCCTGTTACTGAACAAACACTCTATATCAATGAGTACTATCAGAATATAGAGCTATTTAGTATTTAGCACTTATTTTAACCTAGTGCCCCCATTTAAGAAACACTACAATATGGAGATGCACGCTCCAAATCTAAAGATATACACACCATAGAGATACACAGGCCAAATAAGCAGTGGCGTGTTTGTGTTTTGGTTTGGAAACGCAGCAAAAACACACGCCTTAGCCCCAAGGATACAACTAAAGCCGCTTATTACGCACTTATTCCAATTATGCCAATTTTGGAATAAACTGTATGCAGGGAAGATGAGCCACATGTCTGCTTGGAACCTGCTGGTGTCCACGCACGCCAACAGACAGACAGACAGACAGACAGTGCATATCTGGTCTGTTTTTCATACAGTACTTCTTCCAGTTGCTATAGCCACGAGGGATTGCAAGAATCCAGCTTCTCGAGACGTTTGACCCCCCCCCCCCCCCCTCCCCTGTGCACCATAGCAGTGTGCTGTACAGTAAGCGGCAACATGTTTTGTTTGGGTTGAAGTGAGGGGTTAAATGATGCGTCATGAAGAGTTTAGGGAGCGTGTTCCTGTAGGGAAGACACAGTTCTCTGAGCTGGATGCGCTGATTTTACTGTAAGACCCAGTTGTGGAAAAAGTGGGATAAAAAATAAAATAATAATATATATATATATATATATATATATATATATATATATATATATATATATATATATATATAACTGAAAGTAAAAGTACTCATTTTCCAAATATATGAAAATGCTTTGAAAATAGCAGATCTACAAGCTCACAACGCATTGCAAAGAGACGCGTTGTGAGCTTTCTTAGACCACTGGTAAGACCCCACATCCAACAACTACACTTCTGTTCAGCTCTCTCACAACACACGCACGCACGCACGCACGCACGCACGCACGCACGCACACACACACACACACACACACACACACACTATCCGAAAACACTGTAAAACTGTTCAAAAGCAGACACAAACAAGCCTGCATGCACACACACACACGCACGCACGCACGCACGCACGCACGCACGCACGCACGCACGCACGCACGCACGCACGCACGCACGCACACACACACACACACACACACACACACACACACACATACACACACAGAGAGAGGAGCCACTAGTATACACTACTCTACACCTTTGGCCATTGCTCTGCTCACACACTCAACATGGTGTGCTGTTAACAGACAGAGAATAGCCTGGGAGGTCCCACAGAGACAGGTGGTCGACATCAGTGAGAGATAGAGGTAGGGAGGGAGGGGAGAGATGGAGGGAGATACGGAGTACCAGATAAAACGAGAGAAAGTGAGAGAGCCAAAGGCCCAGGAGAGAGAGAGAGAGAGAGAGAGAGAGAGAGAGAGAGAGAGAGAGAGAGAGAGAGAGAGAGAGAGAGAGAGAGAGAGAGAGAGAGAGAGAGAGAGAGAGAGAGAGAGAGAGAGAGATGAGGGGAGGGGAGACCACACAGAATGGGCAACAGATAGGTCAGGCCTGTTTAGCAAGAACGGGGGAGACAGTGACGAAACAACTAATGTGAGTGTAGAAGACCATTGTTTCAAGGGTCTAATGCAATCCTGTCCATCACATGGCTGAATCCGTACCAGTTGGACATGGCTAAGTTTGTACTGGCTCGCTGGTCAGACTTAATTACGCTCCCTGTTTTCCCATAGTTTTTTTTTTTATTATTCTCACAGAATATGAGACTATTACCAGCACCCAGTTGGGTGGATTTAAGGTCATACCCTGGCCCTCCCAGAATGTTACCCTGACTGTAAATGTCTGTCTCTGACCTAATGCCTACAAACAACCGTCCATATATCTACATTTAGCTGTCTCTAGTCTTGAACATAGCTATTTTTACATTATACCTGAAGTTAGGTCAGCTCTGCTCGTAGCTGGCTTATTAAATTAACTTGCAAAGACTTGAAACTAGCTTGAGTGCAGTGATGCAACACAGTGAACTTGTGAACCTTTGTTTTATTTGTTTTGTGTGGTCAGTTATGTTGTATAAAGTCGTGTTATTGCTGCATTTTAAAGCAGTTGAAAGTGCAGACTGATTTGCAAATTGTGGCCAAAGTATTCCATGGAGAAAAGATGGTCAAATATAAAAAGATTCTTCATGGCGACAGAAATATCAGTCGAAGTGCAGAGGATTTTACAGCGGGTTTAACGTGAAAGTTTGAATTCAACAAACAAGGACATTGGTTAAATATTTCTAAATAGTAAGTATGTTAAGTATGACCCTGATTTATCAATTGGTAAACATGCAATACCAGAATGAATGGTCCTTTAACCACTTAACCACTATATAACAAAGTATATAGGGGTCCAACAGGGTTCTTTATTTGGTCCGCTAAGTTTTTTCCCTCTACACCAAATGTCCTTGCCAAAAATCGCCTATCTACAATCTCACAAGGTGTCGCAACGCTTATAGATCAGCTATTTTCACCGAATTTTACTCAGATTAGAGATGCAGTCGTTCATGTGGTTAGCCACGTTATGTTATGTTTATTTATTTGATATGGACATCACAATTACATTGCACGAAACCAGATGCATTGTTTACAGTGTATATAGCACGAGTACAAAAACAAAAAAATGTCTGTCTGTCTGTCTGTCTGTCCCTTGGGTCCACACCGTTGCTCGTGGCATTAGAGCACAGTGTAACATACTGAGCATATAGTATGGAAAATGTAGGTTGTCTGATTGAAGACATCCATTCACTATACGCCCATGTCCCAATTTCTGTGCGTTCTGGTAAGACTGAATGAAATACAGTACATGCATTTCCTTTTGGAACATGTAGACTGTATCATGTACCCTGGCGTCCCTAATTTGTCCAAATCTGTCAAGAAATGTTCAGATCTACGAGCTCAGAACATGTTGCAGCGTGACGCATTGCAAGTTTGTAGATTGGCTATTGTCGCTATTTGTTGTACGAAGTAGAGTTGTGTTTTTATAAATCAAACCATGTTTGACCTCATTTGCCTGAGTGAGACACTGTCCTTCCAGTCGTCTGTCTGTCGCTTTGCTTGAGTGTTATCAGTAATCCCTTAATTCACATCATTATATCTTGATCTAGCACTATACTGTGATTCCAAAGTGCAAATGTGCTCTGCATTTGCATTCTGTCATTCAGGACTGTGGGAAATTTGAGTCAGAACTAAAATGTAATCATCTGTCTTGTCTGTATGGGGTCACCCATTCGGACTCGAATACAAAATGTGACATTTTACATAATCAACTGTAATTAGCATTTAGTGTTTTCAAATCACTGACCGTATCTTTCAAATATGTTAGTTATGTCAGTGGTACGGCAAATAGAGAGAACCTTTCTTGGAATTGTAGAATATAGTAGAACAGTAATCTAAAGCCCCTTTCTCACATGGAATCCATAACATTGCTAGACTAGAAAAAGGTCTCCGCCAGGTCAGGTAGGTTATTGTGGGCCATCAATGTTCGGTATTCGCCAATCAGGATGGATATGAAAAATGCAAGGCAGAGGTTTTTTTCTGGCCTCTAGGCAGTGTGTGTTCAAAGGTCCAGTTAGAGTTAAAACCGCGAATCGGCCTGTTATAGTGACACCATGAGGCTGATTTGAAAAATGTAGGGTGGCATTTCTTCCTTGGCCTAGTGGGAATGTGTGTGCAAAGTTTCACTGCAATGGCACGCTGCGTTCATGATTTGAGGCCTTTTGTTCAAAACAGACCACTCCTGCAAACTTTGGAAGCCAGTCTTAGCCAATCAGGATGGAATATGAAAAATCGGACAGATCTGTCTTGATCACATGACTATAGAGATACTGTGTACCAATTTGCATGATGTTTGTACAAAATCTGTAGGAGTAATATCAAAAAATGTGTTATGCAACAATCGGCCTCCTGGTGGCACTATAACATAGCCTGGAATCAGGCCTGATTCGCTGCTCAGGCTGGCCATGGTCCTATTTTACTTGTATTACCATTACGTAGGCAAGTCAGGAAGTGACTGGAGTTTTACATTGGACAACACTGGTCTTTCGGCTTGGCGGAGACAATAACAAAGATCGTTAATATATTAACATCATTGGGCTATTTTGCCCATTCCATGCCTCAGTCACCAACAGTACAGAATGGTACACATAATGGTGGCCCACGTAATCATTCCACATGAATGTCGGATCTTGTGAACGTCCTATGATTGATCAGTGAAATTTTCTTTAGGGCTTGTCTTGCCTTTATTGATAGTTCACAGTGAAGTGAGACAGGAAACAGAGAGTAGGGGCTGTGACATGCAGCAATGGTCCGCCGTGTCCAGGAATCAAACCCAGGACACGCTGTCAGGTATCAGAGCCTATGTGATACACTCCTTAACCACTCGGCTATTGGGTGCACCCAAAAGACCATTTTAATGGCTGAATGTTTGTAACATTTGTGGCTTGTGAAGAATGGGTCCAATATTTATTCAGTGCCTGTGGCAAAGGAATCGGTCACCCTTTGGGCACCGTCCTAGGACGGACAGATACAGACATCCGTGGTTTTACATTTTTCACAGGGCTGACAATAAGGCTGTGATATGGCCTGACATCCCTGTGAATGGGCTGTGACAGGGCTGTGACCACATCATGGTCATGGTCCTGTAAGTATCATATCAGTATCATGGTCAGTTTCATGATCAGTATCATGGTCATGATAATGGTCAGTATCAGGTCAGTATCATGTCAGTATGATGGTCAGTATCATGTCAGTATCATGGTCAGTATAATGGTCAGTATAATGGTCAGTATCATGTCAGTATCATGGTCAGTATCATGTTGGTATCATGGTCAGTATCATGTCAGTATCATGGTCAGTATCATGTTGGTATCATGGTCAGTATCTTGTCAGTATCATGCTAGTATCATGGTCAGTATCATGTCAGTATCATGGTCAGTATCATGGTCAGTATCATGGTCAGTATCATGGTCAGTATCATGTCAATATCATGGTCAGTATCATGGTCAGTATCATGTCAGTATCATGTCAGTATCATGGTCAGTATCATGTCAGTATCATGTCAGTATCATGGTCAGTATAATGGTCAGTATAATGGTCAGTATCATGGTCAGTATCATGGTCAGTATCATGTCAGTATCATGGTCAGTATAATGGTCAGTATCATGTCAGTATCATGTCACTAACATGGTCAGTATCATGGTCAATATCATGGTCAGTATCATGGTCAGTATCATGGTCAGTATCATGGTCAGTATCATGGTCAGTATCATGGTCAGTATCATGACATGATACTGACCATGATGATGAGACACAATGACCAGTACCATGACGGCCCTGTGACAGCTATCAGGCCCTATCGCAGGTCACTGTACGGTTACGGAAATAAATCAAATGGAAATCGACACCAACTACTGTTCAAACATTATGCCCATATGGAACATTGCCAGTGGATTATCACATTTTGGTGCAAGTGGCAAAGGAGCTTAAACACTAGCTAACAACCCTAGCTTCCCTAGTCTTGGGCAAACATTCTGCAAAAAATTGCAGATCTATAACAACACGTTGTGAGCTTGTAAATTGGCTATTTTACAATATTACGTTATTTGGTATAGAGGGGGCACCAGTCAACAAAGTATATACGTATAGGGTTGGTTAAGAGTGATTAAGAGTACAGTAGGTAGCTACAACGGCAGTTTGCTGGACCCCACCACAAGATGATGTTTCTGGTAAAACTATTGGGGAGGGGGATGCGGCCGTGCATATCCTGTTTCTACTCAACACTTCCAAACTCCCTCTGGTTTAAAGAGGCCTGCTCGTACATCTCTCTGTCTCTCTGTCCCTGCGCCCCCACAGCCTCCCCCCAATCTGTCCATCTCACAATCCCCTCAGCATCCTGCTTCCCCTTTCATCTCCCTCCTATAACATGGTCTATTATTTGTTGTTGTCCCCAGACATCATCACTGCCCATCTCTTCTCCACCCCTCTATTACTTTTTTCTTTTCTTTTTTTCGCCTATCCCTATCCCTTGACATTATACTGTCTCCATTCCCCCTCCATCGCCTGTCTTCATCTCTCACCCCCGCCAGGCAGACATTCCCGCCGTCCACAGCGCCGCTCTCTTCTCTCTATCCCACCGTGGGATCTTAGGTTCTCTCTCAACAGGCAACGGGAGTTTTACAGCATTAGCGCAGCCAGGGCAAAACATTAGCCTCTTGTCATGAGAAGATTGTTGAAAGCCAAGGTCATAAAAGCTGGGCGGCTGGAAAACATGTTAATCATCATCTTCATCCCCGCCTTCGAGGACTTAGATGCTCGGGCCTCCCACGTCTCTCGCTCGTCCAGCCCAGGAAGCGTTGAGTGGGTGGAGGGGGGGGGGATGGGGATGGGGTCGGGGATGGCCCCCGATTTGAGGCAGAGTACCAGGGGAAGATAGCAGGAGAAAGCCCCCATCCTAAACCGTGCAGCTGTGGCGCTCTGATTGTGGGTTCGTTTAACTGCTGGATGTATCCGATGCCTGGAGCTCGGCGCTCCAAGACAGCAGCGGATCGGAGAGTTCATCACGAGGACATTCAACACCATCACACCACTGAAACTCACATCCTGACAGGAGCCTAGTGGGCCCTTAGGCGCTGAAAGGAGAGGCGAAGAGTGTCTTTCTGGTTCGAACAGTGGAGAAGCAGTTTTTTATTAAGACCAGACAGTAGTAGCTCTTTAGGAATTAGTCTTGCTGGCATAGTTTATTTGCAGCAACACACTTGAGCAACACACGCTCTGACAAACAGAAAATGTCAATGCAATTGCATCATTGCAGTGTCACATGTTGTTCATGTCGAAGGTGGAATAATTTGAAGTGTCAAAGCATCTCTTATCTTTATATTATATTCAGCTAGTTTGCCATATAGAAGGGTACTTTAGGGTGCCTTATAAGTCATTCTCCTCATTCATATTTTGTCATTTAAAGTGCTCTCACTAGCTAGTATCTCAGTATAAGGAATGCAGGACTGTAGTTTCACAGACAATGTATAATTTTTCAGGATATGTGCAGACCTTAGTCTATTTCATACAAAAACTGGCTAGTGTTTCTAAAAAGTGAAACAAAGTCAAACGGTCAAACAAGTGAAAACACAAACATGCTGTACATAAACACACTGCGATTCAAGTTTGAACTCGTCAATGCATTTCACACTGGGTTTTGGTGGTCTTCATGCTCGAAAATAGACCCGAGCTCTGAAAGAGGCGTCAACAGGTTGTGACGCGCCCACTTGACACCTTCAGTTTGACAACAGCCGTTAAATATAATGGGTGCATTTCTTGACGCGAGCGTCTGATGCTTTGTATCTGTCAGGGCCTTTAGACACTCTTTCCCACGTACAGCACTCTCTGTATCTCTGTTAATTGCCCTTTAAATAACGAGCACTTGTTCTGTATAACATCCTATTAACACATTTTTACAAACGAATGAGGTAATTATTGGAGAGTGGCAAAACTATAAACCATTGAATAAAAAAGCACCATTCCTTGGTACACAAAGAGCTGCATTGTTTTGGGTTGCACTTTCTATTTGCTGCTCCTCTCTTACTTCCAAGTATAGCCTAATTACCACTGAATCTAGCTCCCAGCTAAAATGCAGTTTGTTTTTGGAATTATTTCACAATCACCACAAGGATTCAATCTTCCTATTATGACGAATGCCTTTCACATACTTACTGTCTAGGACAATGGATGACAAAATAGGCTACGGTTACATTGCAGTCTTGACTTTGTTTTGTGTCACGGGTGGCCCTAGCAAATTGAAAATGACTGGAGCAAATGTTGTGCCCAGTATACTGACTGTAGAACTTGACCTCATACAATTGTGAATTTATGAAAATGTGTGAAATCTCAACTGTTAAAGGAGTAACGCTCAGTGTCAGTGCTCTGACCAGGTTTTGAGATGGCAGCCAAACTTAGAATCCATACTCCACCATCCGGAAATGGGAACACTGTCAATTTTAAAGGGCCTCATGTGGGTGTGTGTCTTGTCAAAACAAGAAAGAGAGACATTCAGAGTGTTTGCCAGAGTGTTTGCTGGCTTCAGTAATACATTTTGGATGTGCTGAACTATTTTTCTCTGTGGCTGACTGACAGACACATACATGTAGATGTGAAGATGATACAGGTTTACTTATTAC
This sequence comes from Gymnoscopelus microlampas, assembly GCF_963454915.1. Taxonomy (NCBI): domain Eukaryota; kingdom Metazoa; phylum Chordata; class Actinopteri; order Myctophiformes; family Myctophidae; genus Gymnoscopelus; species Gymnoscopelus microlampas. The sequence continues at coordinate 28,027,686 of NC_139947.1, read as the reverse complement.
AATCTAGTGTGGCCGTCTATGTTTCTCTATCTGAGTAGAATAAGTTGTCATCTAAGACTTTTGTGAAATTGGCACTTACATACAATTATAGCAAATTGAAAGTAGAGCCATACACATACTCAAAAGGTTCTTGTCTGGCTGTCCTAAATCCATATATGTCCAGAACAAATTCCTTCCATTGGGTATGCTAATTAAAATGCTGTTGACAGTGAATCCCTGGCCAAGATGGTGGTCGGTGGTGAATCACTTGATAGCTTCTGAAGCAGCCAGTCATCTGTAAACTACAGCGCTTGAGGACATGCACACACAGACACAGACAGTACATGCACGGCACGTCGGCACGCACACACACACACACACACACACACACACACACACACACACACACACACACACACACACACACACACACACACACACACACACACACACACACACACACACACACACACACACACACACACGCACTCGTCAAGACAGCCAAGTTGGAAAGTAGGCATTTCCTTAGAGAGAGGGAAATCGGATCTCCATCAATCCGGTCTCCTGTGTTTATGGATTTGATCAGAAAGAGGTTGTGTAATTTTCCAAAGGAAAGCGCACTGAGCGGATATAGAAAGATTTGACCCAGGAGAGCAGTACAGGTCTGCACCTGTATGTGTGTACTGTACCCCCCCCCCCCCCCACACACACACACACACACACACATACATACACACATATACAGACAGAGATAAAAATCTGTTATCCCTGTTAGAAACAAACACTTGTATCCAGGAAACTACCTCCGGCTGCATCCCAGGAAGATGTTGGAAGATGAACTGCAGGTCAGACTGCAGCAGCAGCAGTGGACAGACAGACAGGGAGAGCCAGCCAGAGAGACAGACAGACAAAGACACAAGGAGTGAGAGGCAGACGAGAGAGACACGCACACAAATAGTTTGAGTCCAATAGCTGGTTCCAACTTCCATTTTGGAACCAGTTCACAGTCTGCAAATTATTTGGATTCGGTGCACATTTTTCATTGGATCTGCGTGTGCCACATCATTTTGAAATTGAACTCATGTCTGTTCTGGCTGAAAGAGTATTTTGTCACCAGGTTCTCTAAAAACACAGATTTTTTCTCAGAGAAATGCTTTCCCCTTCATTTCACTTTGTCCACTAACAGTTGACCCAAGATATTCGATAAGGGATTTCGAGAATTCATGGAGATTTTTTTGTTTTTGTCGCATTCCTAAGCCAATAATTTGATGATCGGCAGAGACTCAAAGAGCTCTTAGAGAGAGGGAAATCGGATCTCCATCAATCCGGTCTCCTGTGTTTATGGTTTTGATCAGAAAGAGGTTGTGTAATTTTCCAAAGGAAAGCACACTGAGCGGAGAAAGATTTGACCCAGGAGAGCATCCTCAAATTATTGGCCCAGGAATGCGCCAAAAAAAATAATATCCATGAATAATTCAAGGCTTCATGGGGTGTGTAATTGATAGAAAATAAGTACTTTTTTGGAACTACTCCTTTAAGCCTGTGTCCCACTTGCACTATAAACCATGAATCCACTGTAATGATCCATATTGGCGTAACGGGGAACAGGAGCCAGAGACTTATGGCATAGGCTCTGTCTGCAGGAGTCACGCCATGTAGTGCGAGTCTGTGATTGTGTCTGTGTGTCCGGAGCTAATCTCAAAAACCGCCTGACCGATCAGTACGAAATTGCTATAGGCTAAAGAAGGATCTCCACAATGTTTTGTACTTTTTGAAATATTTCTTTAATTTTATAGTGAAGACAATGGGGCCCTGATTGGGTTGAATATCCTTACCCAACGCATTTTACATTTGTAAATCTATTAGTAAAAGCTTCAAACTAGTATCATTGATGTCATTCATTCTTCACACGCAGCTCACGTCAGATTTCAATTTCAATAAAAAGAGATTCAAGTTGAAGTGAAACAAATGTTTTGAAATAAGAGTTTGGCGATTAGACTCCATATGATGATAGGAGAGAACCCCTGGAGTCTAGATAGACTAGATTTCCTGGTGGTGGTGCAGTTGAAACCTCCTTTCTTCTGGACTCCTGGACAATGGAAACCTGGCAAGGTTGAGCTGGGATAGTCGATGGGTTGCTCAACGCTCGGTCTGAGAATGTCCCGTTGAGGGGCAGTGTTATTTGTTCAAAATAAATGAATAAAGGGGTCCATCGCCTGATTGGCTGACTGCAAATTTACATGATCTGATTGGCTAGTAGAGCTCACGCTTAGAATTGTGAATGAAAGGCTTGGACAACATGGGAAAGAGGAAGTGATATGGATGAAATCCCCGGAAAATAAATGAAGTGAGAGTGAAAAGATCTTCTTTATTGAACTTCTAAACACGTTTTGTTCAAAACGGCCTCATAAGAACGATGTTAGCATACATTTTTTTTTACATGCACATGTTGTGATTTAGATCTGAGCTGGGATCGAACCCCAGTCTCTCGCTCAGCAACCCAACGCGTGCCGATAGAGCTCAGCCCGATCGGCAGAGTTGTTGTGTCTGCCTCTTGTCTGAGGCACTACATCTACCCCCTCAGTTTTTGGGAGTGCATGCTCACGCGTCACACTACATGCTACACTGCTCACAATACACTCAACGACGCACATCTTTCATGTCCCTCACGCGAGAACCTCCTCCATGTCCTGTCGACTACGCCAGATGTAGTGAATTAGACCCGAGCTGCAATTGAACCCCGGTCTCCCACTCGGCAAACTGACGCACCGTGCCAATAGAGCTGAGCCCCATTGGCAGAGTTGTTGTGGCCGGGTCTTGTCTGGGGCACTACATCATAGAGCAACATTTTCTCTTACCGACTTTCACTTTTGTTTCCTTGTATAGACAAGACCACATCATGTATTATATAGTTGATAATATAAGCCTGTTGAAAAACATTAGATTTGTATTTAAATGGAGACAGGCGACTTTATAAGACTTTAGTCTTTACCAATAAGAACAAAACTACTTCACAAGAACAATGTTCAACTGAGAAAAAATAAACAAATTCTTTACATGAATAGATTATCAGCTACCAGTGCATCTTTCACGAGTTGGCATTACCTGGTTTTAAACAGACAAGATGACAGTGCAGCAAAGCACTCAGAAGACACACCATTTTCCATTGACAGTGACATGTGCAACTGACAGTTGGCTCTGTTAGCGTTTTCCTAATGGAAAAAAAATACCCAAATACATATTTATCACTCCCAAATGCCGAGTGGCGACAATGTGTGAACTATTCTGCATCCATGCAATGTTATGTGTGTGAACTATTCTTTATCCATGCAATGTTATGTGTGTGAACTATTCTTTATCCATGCAATGTTATGTGTGTGAACTATTCTTTATCCATGCAATGTTATGGATTCTATGTGGGAAAGAGGCTTACAGACAGACAGACAGACAGACAGACAGACAGACAGACAGACAGGAGAGAGAGAGAGAAAGCTCCACAGAATAGAGCTGAATCCTGTAAGCCAGCCAAAGACACTGGACCGTTGCCAGAAGGCAGTTCATTTACTTTCCTCACCTCGCCCGCATGCTTCCATGAGATTCTCAAGACACCCTGAACAGATGGGCAGATTGTCCTCCTGCGTGCACAACCTTTTTATTCTACCACAGAATAACCGGACGAGAAACATCTGTTTGACACACAGTCGATAGCAGCGAGGGTGGGTCTTTCTGTCTGTGCGGGTTGTGTCCAGAGCTAATATACACATATACTGCTGGACCCATCAGCGGCAGATTTCGTATGCACGGTGCCACTAGGTCGACAAATTGTCGTCAAGTCAATGAAGCTTGCATCAGGCTGAAACCTAATGGCAGTGGTGGAAGAAGTACTCAAATGTTTTACTTAAGTAAAAGTATCAATATTGCGTAGTAAAAGCACAATATTTTCCTCTGAGATGTAGTGGAGTAGAAGTAAAAGTATTGAAAATTGGAAATACTCCAGTAAAGTAAAAAATCACACCCTGTGTGAAGGTAGCGGCGCCTTTGATATATTTTGTCATGTGTTTATAATGTGTTTATAGCCACGTGTCACGTGAAGCTTGACCAATCACTTTGTTGACGTACGCACCTGACCAATCAGAACGTTGACGTACGCACACGGACAAAGTCAGGTATAGAGCAGGATCCGCTCTATACCTTTAGGTATAGAGCGGATCCTGCTTTATACCTGACTTTGTCCGTGCGCCGCTAAAAAAATACCTCAAAATTGTACAGTACACTACTTGAGTAAATGTACTTAGTTACTTTCCACCACTGCCTTAATGGCCAAATTTGGAGTCATAGTATACTGTACGTCATAGACAACTAACGTCTTAGGCTGGCCACATGATGTTTTATGATGACTTTAATTCCAACTATTCTACAGGCTCGTCACTCGCATAGTATATATTTGCTCAAAATGAATCAGACATATGAAAACAGGAACCCTTTGGCACACGTACCTTTGAACCAGTTATGGTTTTATATTAAATGTATAAAGATGTCAGAAAAAGTTTCTCAATGAAAACTGAAACCACAGCTGCTTTAAAGCTAAATATTGCTGGCTCAGTGTTCTCTGATGTTAGCTGAAAAACTCTCACACAGTGGATGTGTTAAGTACAGTACCTGTATTTGTGCTGCTGCCAGAACAAGCTTGTTAAGCCGGTGAATAAAAGTTCACTTTTTTTTTTAAACCTATACATTTTTTTTACTGGATTATGTTTGAAAGCTGGCCCTTGGTTTAATATCAGGTTAATAGCCTTGTAAATCTCTCGTCTGTACCATTTCAAAGAAGGGAATACAATTACCTATGGACAGGCACTTTTTGTAGCACCGCGGCCAATACACCAGTGACGCTTATACAAGCTGACGCTGAGTGAAGTCGCACACATGCTATAGCGTACCTGTTAGCTTAGAGTGCAATTCTTCATACACTTGTAGATGTTCATTTGTTCCGTGTATGTTCCATAATTTGTCATCGTACGGAGGAGTCGAGCGCTTTTACAGGTCCCGTGTGTGTGCGTGTAGGTCTCTCTACTATGCCTGTCTCTTTTTCTCTTCCTGTGAGTTGTCCCGGGGCCAGAACAGTCAAGTTTGACGTTTGAAGTGTCCCTGATGCACAACAGGTGCCTTGGTTCTCACAGTAAATGGCTTTCAAAGATGAAGATGAGGGGAAAGGACAGATCGGGGTCTGATCTCTTTCATCTCTGCTACTCACGTTACTGCGGTTATGAGCTGAACTCTAAAAGGATTCACTTTTTTTTCCTTCTCCTTTCCCCCCAAGTCTGGCATGAAAGCTATGAACACTGAGAAAGAAAGGAGCTTACCTGTACTGAACAATATTTGGTGCAAAATGTAACTTTTCCCCCCCTTCCATTCATCTATCGCAGGGGTCTTCAACAGGGGGGTCCGGGACCCAGAGGGGGTCCTCAGAAATACTACAGGGGGATCCGCCAAATCTCTGTGTGTTTTTTACATTAACCACTTCAACCCAGCATCTCTTTTCTGAGGTGAACTTTAGCCAAAAATAGCCGATCTACAAGCACGCAACGCCTTGCGTGCTTGTAGATCAACTATTTACGACAAAGAGGTTTGGTATAGAGGGGGAAAAAAGCAGACTGTGAAAGGTCAAATTTACTTAGTATTGTCGGCTTAAGTGGCCTATGAAGCTATCTATGAAATATATGAAAGAAATTATATTTGATACAATATATAATGGGGGTCCCTGCTTCATCTCGCTCTCAGCCAAGGGGTCCTTGGCCTGACAAACGTTGAAGACCCCTCACCCCTGATCTAATAGTCTATAGCAGTAGTTCTCAAACGGCATGCTGAGGCACACTGGTGTGACTGTGCCATGAGACTAGTTGTAAATACAACTATACGAAAAGTGTACTACATCGGTACTTTGTGTAATTTATTCCCAAAACAGAGGCACATTCTATAACCTAAAATATCTATATTTTCTACAAGCTAACGATGCGCCACATCACAATGCTGTGGGAACTTGTAGATCGTCTATTTTCGCTATGATTACAGTAGGTGTGCCGTGAGATTGGTATGCCATGGGCACAAAAAGTTTGAAAACCGCTGATCTGAAGCATGGTTATAAATTCCTGTTGTCTTCACAAACGGGGTCATCACTGGCTAACTTATTTCCAAGTTAAATGTTTAGACCTCTATTATGTATTATTGCACACTGATGCACAAAATACAATACATAATGTACAGTAAAGCGCAAAACATACTCCTTCCGACGTCCAAACCTTCAGAAAGGGAGGTGATCTAACTACAAATTGACATCATTCCGAGCTTCAGAAGGGCGGTCCCCGACCTTTTCCTTGGAACCTGTGCACCTCAGATATCCTAACTGGACAAACTTTAGTTCGGGAAGCCTTTCCGAACCGGGAGAGTTTCGGTTTATGTATTGTGCTTTGGAAGGTCATTATTTAGTAAAGTAAACTCCCTCGTGGGCTTGAATCAGTCGGCTTTGCCCTAAAGGAGTACATTTTTTAATAATGACCACGTCATTGTACGTTTGCCCCGCTTAACCACTTGAACCTTAGTGTCCCTTTATTCTGGGGTGAACATTCTGTGAAAATAGCCGATGTACAAGCTCACAATGCGTAATGTTGGGAAAAGGAAAAGGAGCAGACCAATTCTAAAGCCCTGGGCGACCCCCATATAGTCAGCGACTCGGTGAAGTACAGTAGCTTAGTGGTGAAGCCGCTACTGGTGTGGTCGTTGCTTACGTAGTTTGGAGGACATTAGCTGAGGAAAAGAACAGTGCCGGCCTGTATGGAAATTATCTCTATTTCACCTACCTGTATACAGTCCAACAAAAAATAAATTCTGATAAGATAGTAGGTAAGAAATAGGCAGTGCAGTTGCTCAGTATTGATTCATTTCACATTTACAACAGCCAGTTTTTAAAGTTTGTCAACCATATTCAGGAGCTTCCGTGGAGCTACAGGGGATAGCAAGCCTCCTTGTTTGTGCAGTCAGTCGGGGACTTCTTTTTTTGTTGAAATTATTCTTAACTAGACCATACCCGTGGGGGGATATGCGCACACGATTTAGCAACCCGGGAGCCAGCGAACACAAAAACGCTAATAAACAGCTGACATTTGGGGAAAGTGAATATTGGGCTTCGCTGTTCCGTGCACATGGTAATGGTCAATGGCTGTGTGCAAATGCAGATCAATTGCTCCAGCCACTGAGAAGAACCGGGCAGAACAGATTTCGGCCTCACCGCTACAGAGCTTTGTCGAATTATAGGAGGATTAACCACGTTATTAATCTAGCATTCCTATTCTGGGGTGCACATTCTGTTCTGTGAGCACGCAGTTCTACGAGCTCACAGTGCGTTGTTGTGAGCTTATAGATTGGTTATTTCCTGCTAAGATATCTAGTGTAGAGTAGGGGGGCCTATAAGAGCCTTTGGGGATTCCGGACAATTTAGGATTTAAGTGGCCAAAACCATTTTATAAAATAACTCACTCTAGGCCATAGTATATTATCATTGCAGGGGTTATCGGCCGAACAACACTCTTTAGGTGTGATATAATGACAGTATACTGTACAGTACTATGGTCCGTCATGAATTATTGCTTAATTATTCTAACCACTTGAACCACAGAGTCACTGAAGAACTCTTTGGTTCCATGGAACCAAGAACAGTGAACAACATCGTTCTCCAATTAGTAATTCTGTAAAGCACTGTGTAACCCATGAGTACATGAGTACAATATATGCATGGGCTAAAGCAGTGGTTTCCAAACGTTTTAGCTCGAGACCCAAAAGAGATTTATTTTGTCTCCCCAGGACCTGAACTTATGAAAATAGCAGAAAATTGCCAATTCTGTTGAAAAAAAAATTAAGTCACAAGTTAATCGTGACCCTATAAAAAATGGGCTTGTGACCCACAAATGGCTCCCTGAGGAAACACTGGGCTAAAAGCACTTTAAAACACTCAATGACACGTCATAAGCATTTCAACGTTTAACTTTTATTGAGTTATTGTCAGAGTGTGTGACTTGTGCTGCTGTTGGACTTATGTTGAGGAGGAATTCAAAGTTCTGTCAGAAGAATGTCTCTGAGCGTATTTAGGTCATAAATTACCTCTTGAGAACTTAAGGGTGTGCTTAAGGGTGCTTTGGTCAAATGCATGACATCATTTCGCATGACAAAAACCTGATTTATGGCGATAACGAGACTGTTGTATCAGTTCCACATGGCAAGTTTTCCATAAAGTGACACTGATTGTCCTCAGTGGATGATGGGCTCCAGGGAGGATTATCCTGGAATACATACCGTATCTGCCCTTCAACTGATGTTCACTGTATTGGATGAAACTATCACTAGACAATGAAACACTGAAGATGAAAGCATGAAAGTCTACTCTCAGCGCTTGTGTGAGCGCGTGCGCCAGTGTCTGTGTGTGTGTTTGTTTGGATTTTTGATTGATTGATTGATTGATTGATTGAATACTTTATTATACAGAAATGTAAACAGCACGAGGTACAGTGAGACATTTGAGCTAAAAGGATAACACAAATTTCCATTGTGCGTGCGTGCGTGTGCGTAATCTGCGTATACCTGTGCATGTGTGTGTGCATGTGCATATGCACGTGTGTGTGTGTGTGTGTGTGTGTGTGTGTGTGTGTGTGTGTGTGTGTGTGTGTGTGTGTGTGTGTGTGTGTGTGTGTGTGTGTGTGTGTGTGTGTGTGTGCCTGCATTTCACAATTTCTATGATTAAAGAGTTCCATTCCAAACAGACTTTTTAAATGTTGCACCTGCGCTGACAAGACCTCGGCTCGACCCACAATGCATCATTGAGGAAAGGATGCAATGAGGTCCTTTAACACTTTTACCCCCGACATACTTAGTTGACCGGAGTGCCCCAGGGATCTACACTAGGACCCTCTCCTGTTTTCGCTCTATACACCAAATGTGTCTTCGCCCAAAAACAGCTGATCTATAAAAATTACGATCATTTTAAGGAGAACATTTTTGCCATATTAACCCATTAAGACTTGAGGCTGATTCTACAAAATGTCTCCTAAATCCTAACAGTTTTTTTCACAATTTAAAAAATAGCAGATCTACGAGCTTGATTATATCTGCTATTTTGGAATAGCCAAAGACATCGAAAATGACACAGATGCGTTCCCGGTCTTAATGGATTAAGGAGTTACATTTTTGCCATATTAAGTAATGAATATTAGGCAACATTTTTAGGGCTTTCCGGAATAGACGTGCATGTGGGCGCGTCGTGTAAAGGAGAGCGAGGGAGCAGGTTGACCTGGCAGTTTTCCCTCTCTTGATAATTGTTTCCAGTGGATGACGGCAGCAGGAGGATCTCCACTACACTGAGTTGATGAGAGACGCAGACACACTGTTTACCTACCTCTCTCTCCTCACCCCCTCTCTCTCTCTCTCTCTCTCTCTCTCTTTTAATCTCTGTCTCTCGCTCTCTTATCGCACGCAGAGAGCGAGCTGGCCCAGCGGCCGCTCTTTCTCACCCGTTCATAATCTGTGGGCCCTGGCTGTCAACGCTCCTCCGACGGAGGTGTGTGTTTGACTGAGAGACCTGTTGACATTCCGCTCCAGCAGATCTTTTAACGGGGACTTGTTACTAATGACTAATGTATCACACGCTGATAGGGAAAGAAGCTCCGCTTATCTGTGGAGCTAACCTCAAACTGATGACAGAGGACGCTTTCCCTGTGTAAACTATATTCTCTTCTTCTTTCTTTTTTTTTCTCAGACCACCTGTCTTGTCCCCACATCACACTAAACACGCCGTCTGTATACTTAACCGCACGAAACGACCCGCAAGCCTGCACGAAGTCGACCTTATGCAAAGGTTAAAATGTCGTTTAGATAGCATGTTATTTAGACAGATGCTAGGTTCGTTTGTTTACCTGGCTGGCATACTATAGTTTTGATCGTTTCAATGTACTGATTGTTATTTTTTGATATTATATTGTTTAGACTGATGCTAGGTTCTTGGTTTACCTATGATCCTATATTACTGAGGCACACTACGCTGTCTCTCTGCATTTGATGTATGTGTTTATCTTCGCTTACTGCAAGTCGCTCTGGATAAAGAGCATCTGCTAAATGCCTAAATTGTAAATTGTAAATCCTCGTCCAACACGGCTTGAGGTTTTACAGGCACGGGGATAGTAGAATTAATGTAAATACAGTAAGTTAACTGGCAAACATCAGCTCATAGTCAATACCGGTAAATATGCGGCCAGCCCATGCTTCCATCGCCTGCAGCAAAGTAATTAGTCTCTGTCTGCAGTTTTTCCCCTTGTGTTTCCCATTGATTGGTTTTCCAGGTCACAACCCATGGCAGCTGCATGACTTATCTCTTTCTACGCATACTTGCACCAGCTTTTTCTTTTTTGGCAACCTTGTTTAACCAGGTAGTGCCTTGTAGTGCCTTATACGCTGTTATCGGTCACAGTGCTTCAGAGTGATTGATGACTAAAACAGAAATGGTCTTCATTTATTAGTTTGGCAGTGTGAGGAAAAGGTTGGTTCTGTTTAGATCAAAGGACGCTTATGGTTACAAACAGTCTGTCAAGCCTGTTGTTATAAACTTCCTTTGTAGCTTTTTGGTGCCAACTTGAAATCAGTACAAAGGACCATTCATAAAAAAAGACCACAAAAAATGCAGCTTTGTTTTGGAGAGAATATCTGGAAAAATTACAATGCATCTGTTATTTGTTTATTATTGGTTGTAAACAACACCTTTGTGATTATTAGTCCAGTTGGAAGGAACGTGACATTCTTGTTCATTTTTAGGGTAATTTGCTCCCATTTGTTTTACATGTGTTGTGTTGTGTTGTGTTTTGGTTGATCATTTCCTCTTTTTTTTTATTGAGACAGATTACTGGGAAAGCCGAGCGGGGAGACGGCGGGATAGGGGAGTCATGGGAGAGAAAGTTCTGGTGGGATTTGATCCCAGGAAAGGGGGTACATGTGGTTCCAGAGATGGAGGGAAGGCCTCTTAACCACTGCCATCTCTGGGCATCCTCTTGCTGTTTTATTCATCAAGGCTCTTACATGACCACACGTTTGTCAGTTATGCGTTTCTGACATGTTGAAGTCATAACTGTGGAACTGCGGACAGTATGTGCAAACGCAATGCATCACATCAGTGCAATTTGTGGCAACTCTGAAGGAGTATAGGGCTATTTCAGTTGCAGTCAACCTCACACGCCATGGATTCCAACCAGTGGATATAGGCAGTGTTGTAAAGTAACTAAGTACATTTACTTAAGTACTGTGCTTAAGTACACTTTTGAGAATTTTTTCCAATTTTAAGTACTTTTACTTCTATTCCACACTACATCTCAGAGGAAAATATTATGCTTTTTACTCCACTACAATCATTTGACAGCTTTAGCTACTAGTTACTTTGTAGATTTTGATTATTATTACAAAACATACATTAACCACTTCAGCCCTACTGTATATACATTTTGGCCATTTGAAAATAGCCGATCATGATCTTGTAGATCTGCTATTTTCAAAAGATTTGTATACATTTTGAAAACATTCTACATTATGAATACTTTAAGTATATTTTGATGCCAATACTTTTGTACTTTTACTCAACTAAATTCTGAATACCAGACTTTTACTTGTAATGGAGTATTGTATGGAATATGTATGATGAGACTTCCTCTTTTTATCAGTACCATATGCCAAGACTTTTCCTCCCGGCATTCTATAGAGGATGTATATGTCGGCGTGTAAAATCTGTTGGAGAATTGAATCTAACTTTTTTTTCTTTCCTCGATGTCCCGGTCGGTCACCCGCCACCCCCATAAAATGTTTGTGGAAATGTCTAGCTTCCCATGGACTGCTTTAGCAAACAATGAGGCTAGCGCTGATCTCTAAAGCAGAGTGGGATTAGCTTCCACCAAAACATAAAGTAAACAAACAGCATCGGGCGCCCGTCCAGATCTGTTGACTGAAATACATCGAAACCGCTAGAACAGTCTCAAGTGTTTTCTGTGCGCTTGTGAGTCCGTTGGGACATGGATCTGCCTCCGTGTGTGTGTGTGTGTGTGTGTGTGTGTGTGTGTGTGTGTGTGTGTGTGTGCGTGCTGTGCGTGCGTGTGTGTGTGTGTGTGTGTGTGTGTGTGTGTGTGTGTGTGTGTGTGTGTGTGTGTGTGTGTGTGTGTGTGTGTGTGTGTGTGTGTGTGTGTGTGTGTGTGTGTGTGTGTGTGTGTGTGTTTGTATTACTATACTTGCGAGGACCAAGTATAGTAGAATTTGAAAAAATATTAAATGTGAGGACCGTTTTCCTGGTCCTCACAAGACAAAAGGATGTTTAATGGTTTTAAAAAAAAAATATTAGAGATACCTTTACAATTAGAAAAACATTCAGGTCGGTATTAGACATTTAGGATTTTAGGTGTCTTAGAGGTTAGGTTTAGGGATTGGAATTAGAGTTAAACATGATTTATACTTAGTTGAGCGCCAGTGTCGTGCACTGAAAAACAGCCGATCTATAAGCCCACAACGCGGCTTGTAGATCTGCTGTTTTTCAGCTTTAGGCTTACGGTTAAAAATGGCAAAATATATATATTTTTAAATGACATTTCATAAAATGGCTGTCCTAAAGCGTTGATGTCCCTCACAAGTATAGTAATACAAACCTGTGTGTGTG
>NC_139947.1:28008177-28014783 GCF_963454915.1 Gymnoscopelus microlampas | reverse complement strand
TACTGTGACGGATTTCAAGGCCTGTGTATCTGTGGAAGTCAGGATCTGGAGATTACTTCCTCTGTCTCTTGAGATCACTCAAACACAAATGCAGGGGCCAAACCACAAATTGACCCTGAGTGCAGACAAACAAGTGCGGACAGCCCTACAAGATCATTCCAAGGACTTTACTTTTCTCATTTAAATTGTGCTCAATCATGCCTGAATAATGATATCAAGGATGTGTTGTCCTTTTGCGTAGCGTGACTTTCTGTTTATAATGAGTGCTAGATGTGTGACATTGCGGTACAATTAAGCCAGTTGTTGCTCCCATTAACAGCAGCCTATGCAGGAAAGACAGGCTATACTGCCCTCTTCTGGTTATTATGTGCCACCCATGCAGGCGTTCAGTTCAGCAAAAGCTTGGGTTGTAAGCCATCTTTATACAGTACTGTATGTTGCTTTTATGAGCAAGAAACCTGAAAGAAGAGATTTGTTTTACTCTCATTGTATGGAGAAACAGACCTGGCATATCATTTTGGAAAATTGAAATGGCTGTATTTATGCTATTATTACCTTTGACGTAAGATATTTAAAGGTGGTGATAATTTGCTAAAAACTAAACACAGTGTTTTGGGGGGGTTGAACATTTAAAGCTCTATATTCTGATAGTAATCATTGCTATAGAGTTTGTTCACCAACAGTGGTCTCCTTGTATCTCCAGCTTTTTTTTTTTTAAGAGAAAATTGATTGTTTTATCACTTCCAATTTCACTTGTTCATCCTGTATCTTGCATGAGTTCTCTCTCCTGATTGGATAAAATGTATTTTCTATTTATTAAAGAGCTGGCAGGCAGGGAGACAGACCCCTGTTAGCAACCCCCTGTCACTGAAATGCAATGACTACATCAATGAGTATAGCTATGGTTACTATCAGAATATATATAGCTATTTAACATTTTATTCTAACAAATAACTTATACTTATACTTTATTTAATGCAACAAAAATCGAGTCATGTGGATCGCAGGATCCACATGTGGGAACGGTGTCGCTCCAACGTGGATCTCAAACTGTTTGTGACCAGCCTGTGAGGTCAGTCGTCTTTGACATAGTATGACTTCAGATTAGGGCAAGGTTTCAGCATGATCAGAGCTCCTTTAACTTCCATTATAAAATGAAAGTTACGTATTTCAAAAAGTCGAAGTTGAAGTATTTCAAGTGGTTAGGGCGCAGTGTTGCCAGGTCTGCTTATTATAATTTCCCCCCAAGATTTTATTTGAAAATAGCAGATCTAGAAGCTCACAACGCGTTGCATCGCGATGTGTTGTGAGCTTGTAGATCTGCTATTTTCAAATAGCTGATGTATATGTTTAAAGTGCTCATATGAGCTTGTAGATCTGCTATTTTCAAATAGCTGATGTATATGTTTGAAGTGCTCATATGAGCTTGTAGATCTGCTATTTTCAAATAGCTGATGTATTATGTTTAAAGTGCTCGTCTGGCCCATAGTCGCTTCTTTTGGGCTTGTTTTCCTAGACCTGGTTGCTTGTTTCTCTCACAGAATCCGGCAACACTGCACACCACATGGGGCGCAATGCTCTGGTCAGCAAGTCCCCTGGTTCAATTATTGGACAGCTCGACCTGTTGAATGTCATTCCCTTACTCTGTCTCTCTCCACATTTCCTGTAGCTGTCTAATAAAGGCTTGATCATTACTACTTGAGTAATTACTTTAAAGTAGTTCACCCAAAAAATTACTTATCTTCTATCAATCACACACCTCTGTGAAACCTTGAATTCATGGAGATTCTTTCGTTTTTGTTGCATTCCTGAGCCAATGATTCGATGACCCTGTGGCTGGTCAGTACCGGAGACTCTGCTGTTTATCATATTATTGCCTCAGGCAAAAAAACGTAAAAATTCTCCATTAATTCAAGGCTTCATGGGGTGTGTAATTTATACGATAAGGATTGATAAAATAAGTCATTTTTTCGGGTGAACTACTCCTAAGTATACTGTACATGGTCCAACACTGGGATTGGGACTGATTTGAGCAAATACGTTTTATAGCCAACTGTGAAGGTCAGTCCAGAACCACAAGGCCACTAACAAGGGAGCGTTGAAATAACCATTTGTCACAGTAATCAGCTTTGTGATGTTCCAAAACGGTCCCAGCTGGATCCTGTGTTTACAGGAAGCATTACGCCGTAGTTCTGACACACCTGTTTTACGTCCACCACAACAACGACCTTGTCAAGGCTCTGTGTGTGTGTGTGTGTGTGTGTGCGCGCGTGTGTGTGTGTGTGTGTGTGTGTGCGTGCGTGTGCGTGTGTGTGTGCGTGTGTGTGCGCGTGCGTGCGTGTGTGTGTGTGTGTGAGAGAGAGAGAGAGAGAGAGAGAGAGTTTGTCACACATAGTGACACCATTCTTATAAATGCTGTAAATAATGAGGTATGAAATACCTGGCATTCCACCGCATGGCATATCTAAACTGTGTGAGTTAAACACGGTGAGTGTGTGTGTACGGGGCCGGTTGACAGGGGGTCACGTAATGGTAAACCGTGTAAGTCCGTCAGTGTCAGAAAAGACTTGGACAAGGTCATGCCCTCAAAGGTCTGCAACGCTATACGCCACATACAGCACATGCCTACGTCGCCTCATGAATACAGGCAGAAGGAAGACTGCGGTGTGCCTGTTTTGCATGGGAATACGACGTAAAAAGATAACCTTCTGAACGTTCTGCATTATCACAATAGTATTGTTTCTTGAGTTACGGTGAAGTCTTTTAGTCTTTCAGATATAAGAGCAACAAAAAGAATCGCCTCTAAATTTCACAGCTGTATCATGATTTTGCTCCAAGAAGCGGACAGAACTAGAATCAACACATGCCCAATTTAAATGCAAGTTAGCTTATTGTTGTGCGTAGTATATTCACAATTCACACTTCATCGCACCTCCACGTCGGTTTCTGAAAATAACAGATTCTTCTACCAAGAAACCTGACGTTTTCATTTTTTAGACAAACAAAATTAGCCAAAAGGCAAAATTAGACAGACAAAATTAGCCATAGGGCAGATGTATAAAAGGTTAATGCCTAGCTGAAGGCAACCTTCTATTCCCGGAAAGCATTCCGCTGTGCATTTCTTCTCACATATAGAAAGATATTCCACCTTCAGACACTGGGAATCCAGTGGGCAGATCAACATGCATGACTTTCAAATAATCTCCCAGCAAAACCTTTTGGAGCATTTGGAAGATATTCAGGGGTGGGCAGCATTTTTATCCCAGGGGGCCATACTGACTTCGATAAAGTGAGGGAAGGGCCTCAACTTTGGACTATTGGATTGAAACTTTAAACACATAACTATAGTAACACTACTGTACATGAATTTGGCAGACACAACAGACTACTTTACAATACAATTTTACAGCTGCATATAGTATCACTCACATTATCAAACTTGCATTGATTATACGCATTATAAATATGGACTCAAGGCAGACTGTTTCACTGTTACATTATAAACATTTAACATTTGAGTACATAGAGATGGAATATGGAATGCAGGTATGTACTCAAATGGTACATATTAATTACTAATAATTAATTGGAGTCGAGTTAAATTAATTTCCCTCAAAACTATTGACATAATAACACCTTTTAATATGCAGGTTTTTGTGGGGTAATTTAGTTTTTCTTTGAGGACTTCGAGGGCCGGATTAAGATGGTAAAAATGGCTGGGTCCAGCCCTTGGGCCGTGTGTTGCCCATGTGTGGCATTAGACTGTGTATATACACAGTTGTGTGTAAGTACGTGACTGTGCATCTGCTAATGTGTTTTGAATGTGTGTTCCTCCAGAGCTGTGGTTCAGGGGGTCCAGATGGCAGGCATGAGGGGCCCGGCCTGCACTGGAGTCTGGCTCTAGAGCCCATAGGAGGGGCTCACACTTCAACTGGACACATTCCACAGGTACGGTAACGCACAAAACACCCTCGACACGCCACGACAACATGCCACTGAAACACCTTCGCGAGCATAGGTTCAAGGGTCAAAGACCCGACCCTGGTGGCCAATGCGTGAGTGTGAATATTGTTATGCATCTCAGGTGATTAAAGGGATATTTCACTTTCAAACATGTTTGGGGTCATTTTAACGTCTACTCAGTCTTTTGTGTTTCACCCCAGACAGTTTTTAAGTTGCTTGATTCAGTATTTAGATATTTGATTAGTCTGATAATTTTATCAGACTCCATTTGAACCATGATAGATTAATTGAAAACACCAGTCCTTGGTTCTGGTGAGTCATATTGTCCTTCTAATGCGTGATTGGGCCGTATTTTTTCAATTACTTTTTGAATTTATTTTCTTTATTTTTTTTGGGGGGGGGGGGTGAAATAAATAAAATTAAAAAATGCAATAAAATTCTTGAAAAAAGTAATCGAAAAAACATGGCCCCCTCACGTATTATGAGGACAGTATGAGTCACCAGAACCAAGGACGGGTGTTTTCGATGAATCTATCATGGTTAAATTGGAGTTACAATGGGTTTGTATAGACGAATCCACAGACGCGCTGCCTGTAGGCAGCCATAGCTGTGGTGTCAACGCTCCGCACCGCGACACCGCAGCAATGGCCGCCTACAGGCAGCTACAGGCATAGATATATATAAAGGCTAGATGACTCACCCGCGCTGCTGGCCAATGGAGTACGACGTCGCCACATGGCGGCCATCTTGGGACGGTCATTCATAACATTATGTCTATGGTGCATATACTTTGAAATAACCATAGCGTGCTCAATTTTCATCCGATTTTCAAACGGTTTGGTGTTTTGTAAACACCAAAGATGTAGTTATGATATTAATGTATTTAAAAAAAAAAACATGATTATAATTATAAGTGTGCAGTATCATAACTACATATTTGGTGTTTACAAAACACCAAACCGTTTGAAAATCGGATGAAAATTGAGCACGCTATGGTTATTTCAAAGTATATGCACCATAGACATAATGTTATGAGTGACCGTCGCAAGATGGCCGCGGTTGAGCTACGCTTGCGCCGCCCCTTGAGCCATCTAGCCTTTATATATATCTATGGCTACAGGCAGCGTGTCTGTGGATTCGTCTATAGGAAGGCGGCATATCTGATAATGAATATCAAATATCTAAATACTGAATCAAGCAACTTAAAAACTGTCTCGGGTGTTCACAAAAGCCTGAGTAGATGTTAAAATGACCTCAAAAATGTTTGAAAGTGAAATATCCCTTTAACTGACAAGAAAAGGCCACATAACTAATTCTGCTTCGCTCAGTTGTATTCCTGTATGACAGATCTCTACTGGTGCGTTCACACTGAACACTACAAACGTTATAAAGGTTTTTCAGGTGAAAATAATAAATGAATACACAGACATACTACAGTATTAGAAATTATGTTTCCAGTCATCTCCTCACAGTATGTGGTACAAATCTCCATAGTTTTGCTATTTGTGCCAGAATAGAGACATATTATTGGACAAAAATGTTTTGAAACAATCTCTTATGATTATATTTTTAATACCACACTGAACCTGATGCTGTCTCAATTGTTCTGGGAACTTTAGATTCCAAATCTGTGTTAAAAAGAGCACAGCAGCGCATTCCTTCCTGTGCTCTCTGATTACAGATCAAACTTACTTTCATTTATTTTGACATTCTGGAAGAAAGAAAAGGTTCCCACAAACCGTAGGTCAATGAATTGAACAGATACCTTCACCGTGGAAAGAAATAAGGTTTTCTATGAAGATTAAAGAGTCACAATTTGATTAAAAATTGGCCGCCCTGTTACCTAAAAAACAACTCATAGTGGACAGTCCCTTATTATTTTCATCTATTGTATTTATTATTTCCGATTGCAACCTTTATCATCATATGACTGAGCAGAAAGGGAGGCAGGGAATGTGGGTGAATGTACAGTATAGTTGGGTATTATTTGCTTGCTTTGCTTTTTCTCAAATAAAAAAGTAGACAGCAGCAGGGCTGGTAGATGTTAACCAATTTAACCATTATCTTATACTTTGACTATTCAAAAATAGCAGATCTACAAGCTCATAGCTTGTAGATCTGCTATTTTTGAAAAATCATGAAAATGTGTGCAAATCTTTGAAAATATGTATTTATAAAGTCATTGTTTTGCTTCTGGGGGGGTCCCTGGAACAAAAATATATTGTGAAGCGGGTCAGCGGCCAAATGCATATCATTTTGGGGGTCCTTGCTGTGAAAAGGTTTGAGCACCACTGATACAGTTCATAAAACTGTTACGATTTAGAAGACATTTGTAGAATCGGCCTCAGGTCTCAATGGGTTAATTCCCTAAGTTGTATTGAAATAATGATGGCTAGCAGTTGTTGGAGCCTGTTTTTTGATTTTGCTTTGCCACCGCAGAGTTGCTATTTTGCTAATGCTGTCTGGTGTACCATAGTGCGGGGCTGCATCATTGTGAATCTCATGAATTCCGCACCTTGTCCTGTACCGTACATCTGTACATGTTGTAGCATCAACAACAAGCAACATGTGGCGTTGGGTGTGAATGCTAACTATCTGTGCCTGACATCCAGTGTTCATTTTGACAGCAAACATTTAATTAGT
>NC_139947.1:27958177-28003177 GCF_963454915.1 Gymnoscopelus microlampas | reverse complement strand
TGTTTACTGTTGAGTGAAAAAAAACAATGTTGCACATTAAGCTAATCATCTGGGGACCTCCCTCTAACAATGATGTTGCTATGTTACCCTCCACGTGTTGCCAGGAAACAACACAACTCTGCAAGGAGAGACCCAAGATAACCCCGATTTTTTATGACAGGAAGTGAAGACAGTTGACGTTGTTGTGGGTTTCTTACTGCTTCCTGCTCCCTCACAGTTTGTTGCGGTAGGTATGTGGTCAAATTAGCCTGTAATGTGCATGAAAGGAGATTATTGTCAGAAGTGATCCCTCCTAGACCTTTGGAGAAAAGGTGTATGGAAAGATGCTACTGAAACATATACTAAACTTAGGCTAGGTGTATTCCTTTTTCCCCCTCTTTTTTTTTCACTCTTTACAATTTTAAGGCTCTATTTACAACTGAGTCACTAAGACTTGGGTTGGACATTTTGACCAGCAGATGGTACTATATGCTGCCAGTTTTATGGGCTTAAGTCCTTTTCAAATGTTCCACCTGGCTGCAGTATTTATTTGAAGAATCTCATGAATTATTATAGCTAGAATCATCATACAGTAATTACAAGTTGTGTACCTAATAATACAACTGTGCAGTACACAGACCTATACTACAGTACCCAGCTTATAACGTGAGAAAAGAAAATCTCCCTGCCAACATTTCTTTAGAGTCTGTCTCCAATAATGACCTCAGAAAACAAAAAGGGCCAAGGCTCTGACCAGACTATGGGTGTGACTGGCAGACAAATAACAACTGGTTCCACCCCATTAACCACTTCAACTCTAGTGCAGTGGTGGAAATGTATTCACATTTTTAAGTAAAAGTATCAATACTGCAATTTAGAAATACTCTGTTACAAGTAAAAGTCCGTAATTAAACATAAAAAGTACTGGTATCAAAATGTACTTAAAGTACCAAAAGTAGAAAGCATACTCATACTCATTACACAGATTGTGTGTTCAATGTTTTAAAATGTATTAAAATATTTTGAAAATAGCAGATCTACAAGCTCACAATATTGTGAGCTTGTAAGCAGGCTATTTTCAAAATAATATCAAATCAGAATCTGCAAAGTAACTAGTAACTATAAAGTTTTCAAATAATTGTAGTGGAGTAAAAGTACAATATTTGCCTCTGAGATGAAGTGGAGTGGACGTAAAAGTACTGAACATAGGAAATACTCCAGTAAAGTAAAAAATACCTCAAAATTGTACTTAAGTGCAGTACTTGAGTAAATGTACGTAGTTACTCTCCACCACTGCTCTAGATTTTAGCATAGATATGTCCCTATGCTGGGGCAAAGATGCTAGTCTGTCATGATCTGTCTCTGTGTTTAATTTTGTGGTACATAACTTCTGTGTTTTATTTTGAAGTAATGTTCCTAGTGTTTGTACTGTAGCTGTTGTCTGTCTTGTTACACCTACAGTACCGGGTGATTACTGTTAATTTGAGTCACCTGTGTCCTGTTTGCCCCAGCCAATCCCTGTGTTGATTGTCTTTGAGTTTCACCTGTGTATTGTTTAGTTCCCTGTCTATATAAACCTGGTTATTCTTGTCACACATGTTTTGTCTATTTGACTTGTGGTACCACTTCTGCTGCCCCAAGTTTTGTATGGAGTGGAGAGAAAAGGCTTTATTTTTCACTTCAACTTGGATTCAGAGTTTCCATTTTTTTGGGTCAGGCTTACAAAAAACTGGCAATGTTGTCCAATGTAAAAATGATTCAAAAAATGTGCCCTGCTAGTTGCTACCCTAGCCCATGTGGGTGTCCCACACCAACCTAAGTGGACATATTAAAGAAAGATGCAGGGATCGAAACTACTGCTGAGCTAGTCAGATGTGTGGGGGATCGAGACGACCGGAGAAGCCGCTGGAGGGCTTATCCAAAGATGACCTAGAAAGAAAGCTAACGAGAGAGAAATTCTGATAAAGGTCCTCACAACTCGCATTTAAGTTGGGGGCTTGAACTTACAACCTGAGCGTTGTCACCCACTGTGACGGAGACAACTGCAGCTTGTTCTGACTGTCACTGGGACATTGGCTTTCAAAACATACTTTAAATTTAAGAAGAACTGGAATTGAACACACAACCTGAGCATCTTAATCCAAATTATAAATATTATGGCACTGAGAACAAGGCAACCTTTATGTTCTCCATTATACTTTCAAGCTTTCCTCTGGAAATCGTCTCTCTGAAGTCAGAATTAGTAGGCCTATCTGCAGGCAGATTTGTTTTTAGCCCAGGCCTGAGCACAATGAGCTATACTGAGAGTGTGAATGTATTTGTAAATGTATTAGCCAAGAGCTGGCTTTCCAACAAGAGTGGTAAGAGTATCAGGGCTTGAATTTGCAACCAAAGCGTCCGCATCCAAGCAGTGACCACATTGAGGTCAAGCCAACCTCACCTTACTGTATTTGAGCTTTACTGTTGGACATGACTTCCTTATTAAACTAACCCTATCCCTAACCTCACACTAACCTAATGGGATGTTGGAATTATTAGCGGTCCCCAAACTCACAACCTGACTGTCTTTAGACAAGTGCTAAACACCCTGGGATACTGAAACAGAGACTTGTTCTCCTCTCCCAAGGGTTTTTCAAGCTTTCTTCTGGAACTTGGGCATCAAAATGCACATTTAATTTGGGTGGCTTGAACTCACAACCTGATATTTTCAGATAAGTGCTGTACACACTAAACTCCAGAGCTTTTAAGCAGCCTCTGTTTGTTCTCTGGTAGCTTTATTTCCTCTGCATAGAGGCTTTCTTTCACAGCCTTTAAGCAGAGTACAGCGGGGATTGGATACACAACATCTGTTCTCTTAACTCCGTTCACATAACCTCTACTCAATTTAATCATTTTCTTGGGTTAGGTTGTCTGGGGGTCGAAATCGAATCATGTGGGTCTCGGGGTCCACGTGGGAATGCTGTGGCTCCAGTGTGGATTTCAGACTTCATGTGGTCACTCTGTGACGTCAGTTATCTATGATGTCAGTTATCTATGATGTCAGTTATCTATGACAGTGTTTCCCGAACAGTGGGTCGGGACCCATGACCCACGTGGATTTCTTTGTTTCCTACATTTTGTCATTATTTTATTCTAAAGATTTCCACAAAAAATCACACGTTTTCTATAGTTGAAAAAGTTCAAAAATACTTTCATGAATAAAAAATAATAAAAGCAATTCCCTAAATTAGAAAACAAATGTTTAAGAAGTAGTGAAAATAGCAGATCTGCATGCTCACCACGCGGCGGCGAAGCGACGCGTGGTGAGCTTGTAGTTTTGCCATTTTCACTAGTTTAGGGCCCGGGCAAATGGGTCTTGAGCTAAAAAACTTGGGAACCACTGATCTATGACGAACAATATGACTCCAGATTTGGGCAAGGTTTCAGTCTGATCACATCCCCTTGGACTTAATTCCATAATGTAATTCCATAATTAATATGTAAAAATCTATTAAACATAATGTCATTGTGTGAACAGGACATTTGGCACTGATTGGCCCAGATTAGCTCCATGCGCGGACACACACACACACACACACGCACACGCACACGCACACACACACACACACACACACACACACACACACACACACACACACACACACACACACACACACACACACACACACACACACGCACACCCACACACACATAGGAAACATAAGAAAAGAGGATGTGAAACAGTGCATTAGAGGGAATGTGTGTTAGGTCATGCCTATTCATATCCCGGCACTTGGTCTTAGGTAATGTTAAGGACACGAGGTGCTGAGGCTGGGTCAGGAGGCCTCACATGTTTCGTTCCCACCTGAGAGCAAAATGTTATCTAAGCTGCCCATGATTCTCCCTTCGGTGTATTACCATTAGTGGTACATGTGCCATGAGATTCTTTCTTATAAGGTAACCATGGTCGCCGGAAACACTGGACACTGGATGAACACACGCGCACACACACACACACACACACACACACACACACACACACACACACACACACACACACACACACACACACACACACACAATAAAACGCCTTAATACTGTAAATACTGAAGATCCAAATATATGATTCCCTAGTTCATTTCAGAGACTGTAGCAATTTGACATAATTTGTCCACTTGCTTGACAAACTCCATTAGTCAACTGTAAATCTTTTAATTCTATTACAGCCCCAACGCCACTGCTTCTGGAAGGCATCATTCATCATAGGCCGAAGCTTCATCCAAGACCAAACAACCAACATACTAATATACTGTTAATGACCTGGAAAGAGCGCTTATTATGGTCATGGCATCCAGATTGCTTTTGGCTCCCTCTCCGAAACATTTCAAACCCCAGCTTGTCATCACTTATTGTGTTAAAGCAACTCAAGCCAGCACCATGTTAAGCATAAATATTTTCCCTACAGCCATGGAGAGGAGAAGGGACATACAAATCGCTGGTCATTTTAGAAATGCCCATATACAGGCACTGAATGGTCTGCCAAGCCATCAAGGGGAAATCGAAAGGGGGAGTGCGGGTACAGTGGGAAAATAAACGACTGTGTGTGTGTGTGTGGTGGGAGGGCGGGGTGGGGGCTTTCATTAAATGCATTGGTTGGAGTAGGAAGAGGTCTGAATGCTATTAAATCGTATCGAAACCTCATATGTCCAAAACTGTTACTGTTACGGTTTCTGTCTGACAGACAACAAAATGAAAAACACGCTCGCACACTGATGGGCTCCATTTAAAGAAAAATACATGTATTGCACCCTAAACTTAAAGTGCTGTGACGTTTCGGGCTCACATGCCCTTCATCAGACCTTGTATGGGAAGCAAGGCATAATGTTATAGAGCAGGGGTCTTCAACGTTTTCAGGCCAAGGACCCCCTAGCTGAGAGAGAGATGAAGCAGGGACCCCCTACTTTATATTATATAAAATTGTGTTTCAGATGAAAGATTATTTTTTTTTACTTAGTCTGCTATTTTTCCCTCTACACCTATAGCCTCTTTGCCAAAAATAGACGATCTACAAGCTCTCAACGCCTCGCAGCGCGAGGCGTTGAGAGCTTGTAGATCTGCTATTTTCGGCTAATGTTCCCCTCAGAAAATGAATTTTAGGGTTCAAGTGGTTAATGTAAAAAAACGAAATCCTATCACACAAAGATTTGGCGGACCCCCTATAGTAGCTCTGAGGACCCCCTAGGGGTCCCGGACCCCCTGTTGAAGACCTCTGTTATAGAGCTCATGGTGAGAGACAGACATGAGATGGTCGAATGATGGGGAAAGAGAGGAAGTGTTGCAGGTTGCGAAGTTCTCATTTCCCGTGTGTGTAAGTTTCCTTTCAAGTATCACATACCAAGTGACACTTCAGTATACATATGCTGCCCTTGCCACACGTTTTCTGTGTGCAGCTAGACAGCTAGATAACAGTTCTGAGATCCTCCAATAAAGAGACAAGGCTTGCCTTTCTTGCAATTTTACTGAAGGGTTCTGCAGGGTTTTGTAAAACTGACATTACAGACATAGAAAGAAATAAACATATAATGAATTAGTACACATTTAGGTATACATAAATGGTAAGTATTTGCATTTGAACTATTTAACCAATGCTACAAACACAGAATAGTGAGAATAAGTCACTGCAGTAGTAAGCTAAAATGGGATGCAGAGCACAAGTGCTTACACAACAAACAACCAAACCAAACAATTATCAAACATAAAGTTCTGCATGAGTACAATCATTAGACAGATTAACTACAACTTATGTGTACTTACAGACAAATGAAGTCCAAGGCAAAAACGTTAAAAGAGGAATTATCAGCAGACCACATGCACAGCTCACTGTTTACTTTAGAAATGCTGGCTTTACTGAGTGCATTTTACTTTCGTTTTCGTTTTTATACCTTTTTAACTTCTACCACTAGATGGCAGTACAAACAATATGAACTTATACAGTGAACATCACTTTTTGACTTAACTTTGACTTGACTTATCAATTGACAGAATTCTTTAAACATTTCAACTTTGAATCTTAACATTCTGCCATTTCAAAGGCAGCACACTCCCCGCTTTGGTACAATAACATTGTATCATTACGGATATCTCAACCTTAAGGGAATGTCCTTGGACGCAAGTAGTAACATAAGAGTTCTTTCAAGAAGTCTCCACTGACAGAAGGACTACGATCTCTGAGATTGGCCTCAGAAACATCTTGGCGGCGCCGTCCTTCACAATCTTCACCTCCACCTTGCGGATCCTCTTGTCACTGCTTGGCAGAGTCTTAACAACCAGTCCCACTGGCCAGTCATTTCTGTGGACTTGGTTGTCTTTCAACAAGACAACGTCTCCTACTTTGACGTTTGGTTTGTCTTCGGTCCACTTCCGTCGGTTCTGTAAAGTGGACAGATACTCTCCTCTCCACCTTTTCCAAAAAGTATCGGCAAGGCACTGAACTTGCTTCCACTGTTTCTTAAGCATCCCTGCCATGTTAAAGTCTCCGGGAGGAGCGGAAACAGAACTCCTCTTTTGCGTAAGAAGCATTGCAGGAGAGAGGACTGTAGGCACATCAGGGTCAGTAGATACAGACACCAGGGGTCGCGCATTCATGATCGCCATTACTTCTGACATTAGAGTGCTCAGGACCTCATGTGTGAGACGAGTGGGGCTTTTCTGAAGCAGCATGGCATCCAAAATGCGCCTGGCAACACCAATGAGCCTTTCCCACGAGCCACCCATATGGGAGGAATGTGGGGGGTTAAAAACCCAAGTACATCCATTGTCCTGAAGATAGTTTGTCATTGCTACATCTTCCGTGTTAATGGCCAACTCCTTAGAGGCACCCACAAAGTTAGTCCCTCTATCAGAGCGGAGGAGTTTTGCTGGACCTCGGATTGAGAAAAACCTCCTCAGAGCATTGATGAAGCTGTCAGTTGACATGGATTCAATCAGCTCAATGTGAACTGCTCTGGTAGACATGCACGTAAAGAGTACAGCCCAGCGTTTGCTGTCTGCACTACCTCCTCTTGTACGACGTGTCATGATGGTCCACGGTCCAAAGACGTCAAGACCCACACTGGTGAAAGGGGGCTCTGGTGTGAGTCTGTCGATAGGCAAATCTGCCATCTTCTGGATCTGTAACCTCCCTCTTAGTTTGCGGCAGGTAACACATTTGTGGATAACAGAGGAAACCAAACGCTTGCTCCCGATTATCCAGTATCCTGCTGCTCTAATAGCACCTTCTGTAATGTGCCGTCCTTGGTGGGCTACCTGCTCGTGATAATACCTCATGATTAGAGTGGCGATGTGATGGGTGTGTGGAATAATCACTGGGTGCTTTTCATCCTTTGGCAGGTAGGCAGAAGAGAGACGACCTCCGACCCGAAGCAGACCTTCCTCGTCTACTACTGGGTTGAGCTTCTTGAGGGTACTTTGCTTGAGGAATGTCTGTCCGTCTCCAAGACATTGCAGTTCTTCCCGAAAGACTTTGTGCTGGACAGAACGAATGATTGCCGCTTTGGCTCGTGAAAGCTCAGTTACACTAACTGTTTCTTTGAAGCATTGCCATCCTTTGCTTCCTGTGTTGTCTGAGCTCTTTTTGAAGGATGCAGCAACATGGATGAGTCGGGCTATTGTCCGACAGAGTATCCTCCAGCTTGAGAACTGCTCGAAACGTTCTGGGCTCAACTGAGACTCGAAGGCTTTGGTAATCAGAGTTGTGACTTCAGGCCGAATCTCAGCGTCAGCTTCCGGATCAACCATGTTGAAGAGGCCGGTTTCCGAAGTGTCCTTCGTGTTGAACTTTGACAAGAAGGCAGGGCCTGAGAACCAACTGCTATGCTGTAGATTGGCTGCCGGTATAGGCCTGGTGGCAAGGTCTGCAGGGTTCACGTTCGTTGCCACATAGAACCACTGGTCGGGGTGTGTGGATCTTCTAATCCGAGTCACCCGGTTGGAAACATACACATAAAATCGTCTAGTGCAGTTGTGGATGTACCCAAGCACGATCTTACTGTCTGTGAAGAACTTCACAGCATCCACGTCAATGTCAATCTCTTCTCTGATTAGCTCGTACATTTCAACAGCCAGTA
Organism: Gymnoscopelus microlampas; assembly: GCF_963454915.1. Classification (NCBI taxonomy): domain Eukaryota; kingdom Metazoa; phylum Chordata; class Actinopteri; order Myctophiformes; family Myctophidae; genus Gymnoscopelus; species Gymnoscopelus microlampas. The sequence continues at coordinate 27,995,093 of NC_139947.1, read as the reverse complement.
CTGCTGCACACAACTCAAGACGTGGAATGGTGTGTGCAGGGCGAGGGGCTAACTTTGACTTCCCCATGATGAATCCAACATGGCATCGTCCCTCAGTGTCGGTAGCTCTCAAGTAGGCTACAGCTCCTATAGCTATTGTGGAAGCATCTGAGAAGATACACAGCTCTCTTCTCTGTGTTGAGGATAGTGAGACTGGAATGTAGCACCTCGGTACGTGCAGGTCTTCGAGAGCCTGTAAAGAATCTTTCCATTGTCTCCAATCATTTTCTTTTTCAGGGGGAAGAGGAGCATCCCACTCACTCTGTTCAGATGAGAGTTCCCGGACTATTGCTTTCCCTTGTACGGTTATGGGAGCTACAAACCCTAGAGGATCGTACAAGCTGTTAACAGTCGACAAAACTCCTCGTCGTGTGAAGGGTTTCTCTTCACTGGACACCAGGTAAGTGAAGCTGTCCATTTCCAGCTCCCAATAGAGTCCTAGGCTGCGCTGAAGAGGGAGAGGATCCACTCCCAGGTCCAAATCCTTCAGATTCTTGGCACGATCCTCTGCAGGGAACGCTTCCATCACCTGGCTACTGTTTGATGCCACTTTGTGTAGTCTTATATTGCAATCTGCTAACATGTCCCTGGTTCGTGTGAATATGTCTATTGCTTCCTCAGGCATAGTGAATGAAGCGAGGCCATCGTCCACATAGAACTGTTTCTCAACATACTGCTCTGCATCAGATCCATGTTCTTGTTCACCTGCTTGTGCAGCTCGCCTCATGCAGTAGATGGCCACAGCCGGCGAAGGGCTGTTTCCAAACACGTGGACCTTCATTCTATACTCCATCACATTCTTGTTGATGTCATTATCTTCATACCAGAGATAACGGAGATAGTCCCTGTGGTCTTCTCGGACAACAAAGCAGTAAAACATTTGTTGCACATCTGCTGTCAGGGCTATGGGTTCCTTCCGGAACCGCAGAAGGACTCCCAACAAAGTGTTATTCAAGTCTGGGCCGCTGAGGAGCACCTGATTGAGAGATACTCCATCACACTCAGCGCTGGAATCAAAAACAACTCGTATCTGATCCGGCTTTTGTGGGTGATACACACCGAATGTTGGCAGATACCAGTGTTCTTTACCTTCTTCTAGTGGTGGAGCAGGCTCGGCTTGATCACTGTCCAGCATCTTCTGCATGAAGTGTATGTAATGCTCCTTCATTTCTGGCTTTCTCTCAAGAGTTCTACGCAATGACTTGAGGCGCTTCAGAGCTTGTTCTCTGTTGCTTGGAAGGCGACGCCTAGGGGAGCGGAATGGTAATGGAGCTACCCAGCTGCTGTCCTCATCTTGGTAGACGTGTTCTTCCATGATGGTCAGGAACATTCTGTCATCTACGGATAGTGCTGGTTTTTCGTCATCCTTCGACCTTTCAAACACCAAGCATCCGAGGTTGTCTGTGCTCTCCGTAAGACCTGCATCTTCTTCCTTACAGGCTGTGGAGGTGACACCAGGATGCTGTGTCATACCACTGTAACCTTCCTTCACCTGGATGGTTTTTGGGCATGGGCTGAAAAAGGATGTGCGACCATTTTGTAGCACGTTTGCCTTGTAGACATTGACCTCTGATGGTTTGTGTACGGTCCCCAAGCACACTTCACCCACGATGACCCATCCTAGGTCTAGCCGCTGTGCGTATGGAGCATTGTGGGGCCCATTTATTTGATCACGCACCTTGTGCACCCTTAAGATGTCTCTTCCCAAGAGCAGGAGGATTGGAGCGTCCGGGTCTAAGGGTTGAATTTTCTTGGCAACTGGCTGTAGGTGGGAGTGATGGTGTGCGATTTCTGGTGAGGGTATTTCCGTCCTGTCATCAGGCACCATGTCACATTCGATTAGGGTTGGTAGAGGAAGTTGTAATTTCCCATCAACGGACTCGATGACGAAGTTACTGGCTCTTCTGCCCGACGTCTCTGTTCTCCCTGAACAGGTTCTCAGTGTATATGGAGATGAATTAGCCTTGACTTTGAAGAGGTCAAAGAACTCTGTCTTGGCAAGAGACTTGTTACTTTGCTCATCGAGCACTGCATACATTTTAATAGCGTTCTCCCTTTTCCCTGCAGGATATACTTTAACCAAGCAGATCTTGGAGCAGGAGCGTGGGCTTTGTCCACTTACACATATCTCTGTGCAGCTTGTGGTGACTGAACTTCCACTTGACTCCCCGCTGTCCTCCTTGTCAGCCTGGTTGCTCTCTGCAGCCACTGGAGGAGGAGGACCTGGATGCAAAGCAGTGATGTGTCTGTCGCTATTACACTCAAAGCACTTGATTATCACCTTGCAGTCTTTTGCCATGTGTTGCGTGGACCCACAGCATCTGTAGCAAATGCGATTCTCTCTCAGGTACGCCTTGCGCTCTTCCATGGGTTTGCCTCTGAAGGCTTTACACTTTTTTAGTGAGTGGGGCTTCTTATGTATAGGACATTGCCTATCTGGTTCCTCCAATTTCTGTTGAGCAGGAATGGTTTCGCCATCATCTGACATTTCTGCATCAACGTCAGTTTTGTGTGTACTTACAGAGGTTTTCCAGCTTGACTTTGCGGGTTTCTCTGTTCGTGGTGTACCATGACTGTCGGAGGTGGGAGAAGAGAAGCTTGGATCATTCCTCATCTTTGCCTGATTCCTCACAAACCTGGAGAAGACCCAAAAGGGTGGAAATGACACTCTATTCTCCTCTTTGTACCTGGATCCCAGAGCTGTCCATTTCTCCTGGAGGCTGTATGGGAGTTTTTCCACAATGGGTTTTACCCCACGAGGAGTATCCAAATATAAGAGGCCTGTTAGGTAACCATCCTCTTTGGCACATTCCAATTCCAACAGAATGTCACCTAGTTCTCTTAGCTTGATATTGTCTCTGTTATTTAGTTTTGGGAAGTTGTCAATCTTTTTTAGCAGTGCATCTTCAATGACCTCTGGCGCTCCATAACATTCTTCCAGACGTTGCCAAACGGTGTAGAGGCCTGCTGCGGGTTTGAGAACATATACAGACCGTATGGTTTTTGCTTGTTGTGATGACTCGGGTCCAAGCCATTTTGTCATCAGGTCCAGCTCTTCCCTGGCTGACAGATTCAAGTCCTTAGTTGCACTGTGAAAGGACGCTTTCCATGACATGTAATTTTCAGGTTGATCGTCAAATTGTAGAAGACCTGAACTCACCAATTCTCTGCGTATCAGGCATCTGGCAAAGTCTTGTGCACCTGGAGGCTCAGGTGAGTTGTAGTCTTTGGCAGGATTGTCTGAGTGCTGTGGAAGATTGAGGTAAGTCTTGGTTGGTTGTGCAGTCTTTGTTGGCACTTCCCTTTTAATTCTAACACTTCCATACTGTGCAAGTTGGTTACCATTGGTGCTGTTGTCAAGGGCTAGATTAGCATCAGGAGTTCTCAAAAGCTTCCCGTCCTGTTCAGCTGAGTGTCTGGGAAGCTGCTGGACGTTCTCTTTAGTATGTTGTACTGAGTTGAGAGGCTGCTTAAGGACAGGGGGCATTGGTGTTTGTGTTTGAAGCTGCTGCACATACTTGCTAGTTTGTTGTGCTGAGGTGAGAGGTTGTTGAAGAACAGGGGGAATTGGTATTTGATTTGGAAGCTGTTGCACGTACTCTCTAGTACGTTGTGCTGAGTTGAGAGGTTGTTGTAGACCAGGAGGTTCCTGGTCTTCTTCCCCGCATTCACTTTCCTCAGCTTCCTCGTAAGCTGCCGCTTCGGCGGAGGCAGCAGCAGCAGCCCTCTGGGACTGTAGAATATGGAGATTGGCGTCAAGATCCGCCCTTTCTTTTTCAAGATCAGCCTTTTGTCTTTCGAGTTCAGCCTTGTGTTTCATCACTGCGGCTTGTTCTTTAGCAAATGCCACTTCAGCCTGAGCAGCCCTTGCCTTAGCCTGTGCTTTTATGTATGAAGATGTTTTAGAGGATCCTGATGTCCTACTGGATGACTTACAGGATGCTTCAGGTTTAGTTTTGACTGACTTGAAGTTGTGAGAAGACTTGTGCGAAGATTTGTGAGAAGATTTGTGAGACAACTTGACAGAATTTGCTTGGGATGTCACATGCTCCTCCTGTTGTCCTGTTAGTGTCAGGGGTTCCTCATCCTCCTTCTCCTCTTCTTGATCATCATTAGTATTTACTGTGTATTTCTTTCCTGAGCGTAAACTCATGATTGCTGATTTTGATCTTGTGTGCTTGAGCCCGCCGCTCTTCTTGTCTTTTTACTATGCTGCCCTTGCCACACGTTTTCTGTGTGCAGCTAGACAGCTAGATAACAGTTCTGAGATCCTCCAATAAAGAGACAAGGCTTGCCTTTCTTGCAATTTTACTGAAGGGTTCTGCAGGGTTTTGTAAAACTGACATTACAGACATAGAAAGAAATAAACATATAATGAATTAGTACACATTTAGGTATACATAAATGGTAAGTATTTGCATTTGAACTATTTAACCAATGCTACAAACACAGAATAGTGAGAATAAGTCACTGCAGTAGTAAGCTAAAATGGGATGCAGAGCACAAGTGCTTACACAACAAACAACCAAACCAAACAATTATCAAACATAAAGTTCTGCATGAGTACAATCATTAGACAGATTAACTACAACTTATGTGTACTTACAGACAAATGAAGTCCAAGGCAAAAACGTTAAAAGAGGAATTATCAGCAGACCACATGCACAGCTCACTGTTTACTTTAGAAATGCTGGCTTTACTGAGTGCATTTTACTTTCGTTTTCGTTTTTATACCTTTTTAACTTCTACCACTAGATGGCAGTACAAACAATATGAACTTATACAGTGAACATCACTTTTTGACTTAACTTTGACTTGACTTATCAATTGACAGAATTCTTTAAACATTTCAACTTTGAATCTTAACATTCTGCCATTTCAAAGGCAGCACAATACATACAGCATTAACAGAAATGGAAATTGAAGTTTTAAATCGTTTTATAAATGAACGGAGAAGCATAACAAAATGCAGATGCTTCCACACCGGTGTAGTGCATGATGCAATTGAGTAATTAAAGGTAGGGTAAGTGATATTTTTTGGTTAAAACAAAAAGTATTTTGTTAAAAGGTTAAAGCACTATATTCTGAAAGTAATCATTGCTATAGAGTGTTTGTTCAGTAACCGGAGTCTCCCCGTCTCTCCAGCTCTTTAATAAACAGAAAATACATTTTCCGGTAGGTGTCAAAATCTCAGCCAATCAGGAGAAAATACCCATTTTTAAGCTTCATTTTTATAGTGTTTCAGTTCCAATTTTGCCTGCTCATTTCTTAGTGTCATCACTTCCTATTTCACTTGTTTAATCTATATGAGTTCTCTGTCCTGATTGGATAAAATTGGAAATGAAACTGAAACTGAAACGAAAATGCATTTTCTGTTTTATAAAGAGCTGGAGAGACAAGGAGACTCCTTTTACTGAACAAAGTCAACAAACACTCTATAGCAATGAGTACTATCAGAATATAGTGCTATTTAACACTTATTTTAACCAAAGAAAATCACTTACCCTACCTTTAACATCCTATCATCCTATTGAGTACGGAGGAAAGCGCTATATAAATTGGATATATTATTATTATTATTATATCATGCTTTGTGGCAGGTACAAAAACGCTGAGCAGCATTTTCCTGGCAAGTTATTCTGAGTGATCTACTTCATCCTATGATGAAACATTTCATCATAGGATGGGAGGCAGAAGGGCCGTTCTGCCGTCATGGGAGTGGTCTCTTCCAGGACGACAATGCCCTCATCCACAGGTCACAAGGGGTCATTGAATGGTTTTATGAAAATAAGGGGTAGAATGGTTTGATGAAAATTTAAATCATGTGAATTATTCCCCAAATTCCCATTGACTTTATTTTTTCAAATAGCTTAAAGCTGCACTATGTGACTTTCCTCTTCTACCCCGGATTTGAACCCGGTTTCCTGCGCAAGTGCTGACATTTTTACCATTGAGCTAATAGAGCCTGCCTGCTTGCTCAGGGGATAAATTGAATCTTGACCATCAGGTCAAAATTCGTGTCAGACCCTGTGTGTCTAGGCGAGACATGACCTTTGACAGGATAGTCCAAATAGAAGAGCAGGGAGACAAAATACAACCACCCCAATAGTATCAAAGTTATATTCTATTACTCTATTTGCTTGGTAACCATATGCCTGAAGTCATGTTTATTTATCTTTGGAACACAGTTCTTTATTATATTAAGTGGGGAAAATGAAGTAATTTTTGATTGGGCAAATGACTTTATGTCCATGGGGGGGGGGGGGGGGGGGGGGGGGGGGCTTTGACGTCAGAACTTTGGTACTCTATGATGTGTTTCGGTTTCGCCCTCCGGGACTCATTAGGGGAATTGAGGAAGATTCAGAGAAAAGACCAGGTTTGCTTTGGAACCCAGCCAGCAGAAGACAGAACAATGGTGAATGAAAGGTTGGCTGAAAGACAGACGCGGACAAGATAATGTGTTCCCACTTGTTTGTTCCGACGCCTCTGTGGGGATGACTCTAAAATAGCTCAGTGACTCTCTTACAGTACCATGGTTTTGTATAAGATAAATACACTGATCTTAGAGTATTTGAGAAGACATTAAACCCTTAAAGAAACAATCAGTCAAGATCAGCATCAGACAATTTTGACTAATCTAAAAAGCCTTGTGCTGTCCTATACATGCCAGCAGGCATAAAGGGCGATAAGTACCGGTAAGTAAAAAGCCTTGGTTTATGTTATGTTTATAGCTTGGATTTATTAGACTACAAAGTGACTAAAGTTGCAACTCCGTAAGTTGTATGTAGCCTATTTTTGGCTGAATATTTTAACAAATTGACATTTTATTTCAAATAAACGTTCAGTGCTGTAGCTGGAATGGAATACAATGGCACAGATTAGAATGAAATAACGAGTGTCTGGACCTGTATGTATGCTCAGACAAAGCACGATCTCAGTTAATATCCACCTCACCTGGCACCCTCCCATATCCATACCCTGAGCCACGCCTAAACCATGCCTCTCTAAACTAAACTCCAACCCTACCCACTCATAACCACACCTAACTTGTTCATATTCGTCAAAAACATAGTAGCCTAAGACAGTCATTGAGCTATTTTAGATTCATCCACAGAATCTAAACTATGCCTAAACCATGGACTAAACACAGCTGTCTCTGACTGCTTATGCAAAAAAAACGCCATGGGTATTTTCTTGTAAACTGTGGGTCAAAGTGCTGGCAACACGGATCTGCTGGCCTACAATACATAAAACAACAATATGGTCTACTCTAGACAGCAACATATTCTCACTCTCAAGTCATACAAGTGCTCAAGTAAATTATACTTTTTTTTGTTTACTTGGTCTGCTCTTTTTTCGCTCTACACCTATACCTCTTTGCCAGGTAAAAAAAAGCCGATCTACAAGCCCACAACGCCTCGCAGCGCGAGGCGTTGTGGGCTTGTAGATCTGCTATTTTTGGCTAAAGTTCTCCTCAGAAAAGGGATGCTAGGTTTCGAGTGGTTATGGTAAAAAGAAAAATCATATCACATAAAGATTTGGCGGACCCCCTGTAGTAACTCTGAGGACCCCCTAGGAGTCTCGGACCCCCTGTTGAAGACCCCTGCTGTAAACTGGGGAAAAAAAGCTTCCCTGTCTACCACACCTCCCTTCACTCATTAGCCACACCCCATTCATAATCACCCCTATCCACCACACCTGCCTCCACTCACCTCAGCCAATCCTTGTCGCAATCACTACAGTATAAATACACCTGTGATCCCTCACCTCTACAATAGACCAGACAACAGACAGACTCGCAGATATTCTGTGCACGTAGATGCAAACTGTACTTTCACTTTATTTTAGACAAGATATGTCAGTCAGTAAAGTGACCTGGTCACTCTAATTGTCCTCCAAGGTATATGCTCCCTAATTGACTTCCATAGAGACCACAAGGCACCCTCCCTTTCCCCCACAACACACACACACACACACACACACACACACACACACACACACACACTTATAGGTAGTATAGGCTATGTATTGATTAATTGATTCGTTTTTTGTTCTCTTTCAGGATGCTTTAGGAGTAAACGTTTTTTTTTTACTTTACATTATATTACATCAGTTGGCCCTATTCATTACTGAAACGTGGAAAAGGATCGAAGGGGCTTCAGCATTTTCAATGAAACTCGTCGTCACTGCGTGGGATTAAAGTTCCAATCGTGTTGTCGCGAGTCCCCTTGGAGCCCCCCTCTACAGTATTGAAATGGGCGGTCTGGAAAGACTGTGTGTGTGTGTGTGTGTGAGTGTGTGTGTGTGTGTGTGTGTGTGTGTGTGTGTGTGTGTGTGTGTGTGTGTGTGTGTGTGTGTGTGTGTGTGTGTGTGTGTGTGTGTGTGTGTGTGTGTGTGTGTGTGTGTTGCCATGTCCGCTTATTATAAGTGACATTGGGCTTGTTCTTCTGTAAAGTTGCTTGTAAATTGGTAGTTGCAGTTTTTGGGCTTGTTTCTAAAGTGTAGTTGCTTATTTGGGCTTGTTTCCTAATGTTGTTTAAACCAGCGTTTCTCATACATGTTCATGTCAATTACGTATTTTTCTGCTCACTCTGTCCCCCTCCTTCTGAAAATAGACCCCATACAACATGTGTGTGGATTTGAAAAAAATCCACAATTTCCCCTTTTTTTTCAAGATTTCTCTTTGAAAATAGCAGATCTACAAGTTCACAGCGTGTCACATCAATTTTCACTTTTCCCCCCAATATTTGTCTTTGAAAATTGCAGATCTACAAGTTCACAGCGCGTTGCATCAATTTTCAGCTTGCAGATCTGATATTTTCAAATAGCCAATCTATATAGGTTTAAGTGCTCTTGTTGTGATTCTTTTTCGCTTGTTTTCATAGACCTGGTTGCTTGTTTCTCTGACTAGATCTGGCAACACGGGTGTGTGTGAGTGTGTGCGTGTGTGTGACTGACTGTTGCCTCAACTGACAGGCAGCGCTTCATGCTCTGTTGTGACACCAGAGTAGACCGTTATATTATTTCTGTTGACTGTCTGGAGGCAATAATAATAATACAAGCGATCACTGCTTCTTCGTATAATTAATTAATTCAGTGGTGCGGTTAATTAACACCGATTCCAAGCACAGCAGCAACAGCCAAGAAGAAGAGAAGATGGGGAAAGTGGAAGGAGGGATGAAATGTGTGAAATACCTTTTGTTCGTCTTCAACTTCATATTCTGGGTAAGTGCACAGTGTGCGGCATTCACTGATTGATTGATTGATTGATTGATTGATTGATTGATTGATTGATTGATTGATTGATTGATTACTTTGTTAACAGTTTGTAGATTGTACAGAGTATAGGCTACACAGGTTTATGTTAAAAGGATAATACAAAAAGCCCTAGGCTATCCTGATGATGATGATGATTGCAGGATATTATAGTGTGCATGAATGAAGCAGCAAGTGCAACATTGTTGCCGTCCATCCTCTGCAGCCACTGGACGGCAACAATGTTGCATGTGCTCACAGAGAGAGAGAGAGAGAGAGAGAGAGAGAGGAGTGGACCACGACTTCCACTTGCCGTTATGAGTGATAAATCAATGCAGACAATGTTTACATTAAACCGCATAGATAGAGGATATTATTACAGTCCTTTTTTCGGGTTCTTTAATTGGATCAAGACTATCATAGATGCATTTGATCGAGTCGGACTTTTACTTTCGGATCATACTGTAGATACGCAAATGTCAAAATCTATAAAATACATCTATGATAGTCTTGATCCAAGGCTATATAGCCTTGGACAGACTATCATAGATGTATTTTAGGTTCTTTATTTAGCAGCATGTGTTGGATCTGTGGAGAGGAAAGGGTGACAGGACAGCCAGAGGCTGGTGTTTGGCTCCAGAGCTCAAATCAGATTTTCCACAAGAGGAAAAATCCGCCCCTTCTTTCCCTCCTAGCTGCTCCTAGTGAAGAGAGTGTTTTTGAAAGGAAGGCTGGAGTAAGAGAGGGAGAGATGGAGAGAGAGAGAGAGGGAGAGAGAGATAGAGGGAGGGAGGGAGAGAGAGAGAGAGAGAGAGAGAGAGAGAGAGTGAGAGAGAGAGAGAGAGAGAGAGAGGGGGAGGTGGAGCGAGAGAGAAAGATGAAGAAGGAGAGGGAGAGATGGAGAGAGTGTGAGAGAGAGAGGGAGGGAGGGAGAGGGAGAGGGGGGGGGAGAGAGAGAGAGAGAGAAAGTGCATGGAAACATTGTAGCTCAGCAGCACTTATTTGGCTCTCCACTCATTAAACGACATTTCAGAAATGACCGATAAACTATTAGTTACGCGGCCCATCAAACAAGGACCGGGGGAATTCTTTGGCATTGCAACAACTGCTGCCTATTATTATTCTGGCTTATTATTATGTGACCCCTGGGCCACTAAGTGCTGCCTGCCCTAACAAACAGGATAGGTGTATTAATGATAGGTAGCCTACCAGTGGTGGAAGATGTACTGACATGTTTTACTTAAGTAAAAGTATTAATACCACAAGAAATACTGTTACAAGTAAACGTCTGGTGTTCAAAATTTACTTGAGTAAGAGTACAAAAGTATTGGCATCAAAATATACTTATACTCATTATGCAGAATGTCCCATTTCACAGGTTTCAAATGTATGCAAATCTTTTGAAAATAGCAGATCTACAAGCTCGTCGCGACACATTGTGAGCTTGCAGATCGGCTGTTTTCATATAGCCAAAGTATATATAGACTAGAGCCTGAAGTGGTTTATGTATGATTTGTAATAATAATCTTGAATTAAAAAGTAAGTAGTAACTAAAGTTTTCAAATAATTGTAGTGCAGTAAAAAGTATATTTGCCTCCGAGATGTAGTGGAGTAGAAGTAAAAGTATTGATAATTGTAAATACTCCAGTAAAGTAAAAAATACCTAAACATTAAGTACTTAATTAAGTACAGTAATTGAGTACATGTACTTAGTTACTTTACACCACTGAAAAACAGGATAGGTCTATTCATGACTACAGTGTGTGTTTATGTGTATCATAAACACACTGAAATGTGGAAATATTTTCATGCATCAGGAGACCAATGAGAAACTTTCTACTCTCAAACTTTTTTCATGTCAAAAGGACCTCCACATTAATATGTATTTGGCTACGGACCCTCATCTGAAAAGATTTTGTGTCAGGGACCCCCATTACACAAGACTTGCGTTTTTTTCAAAGTCAATTAAAATGTCTCTACAAGCTCACAACATGCAAACACGTTGTGAGTTTGTAGATCGGCTATTTTGAAAGATGTGTAATTAAAGTAGTTAAACTGATTTTGATGCTATAGGCTATAACTCATTTTGCTGGGACCAACTGGGACCTCCTCAAGGATCCCTGGGGGTCCCCGGACCCTACTTTGAGAACCACTGCTCTATACTCAGGCCGGGGACTATGTCAGGTGGATGTGAAAGGTGTGTGTGTGTGTGTGTGTGTGTGTGTGTGTGTGGGTGTGGGTGTGGGTGTGGGTGTGTGTGTGTGTGTGTGTGTGTGTGTGTGTGTGTGTGTGTGTGTGTGTGTGTGTGTGTGTGTGTGTGCACAGTGCACATTAAGTTGTGGGCAGGTGTCACACACAGATGCACTGCACATGTGCTCTTTGCTCTATTGTAAACTTTGCCGCTGTCACTCCGAAAGCTCACTTACTGATTACAGTCCATTCGTTTACCATGAAATCAGGAAGAGGGAGCCCCCCCACCCACCCGGGAGCCCCCCACCCACCCACCCCCATCCAAGTTAGACGGAAGTTTAGCTTATATCCTCACTTCGAGAACCTGTTCTCTCAATCTCACTGTGTCTTTGTGTGTGTGTGTGTGTGTGTGTGTGTGTGTGTGTGTGTGTGTGTGTGTGTGTGTGTTGTGCACGCGCGTGTGAGTGTGTGTGTTTGCATTACTATACTTGCGAGGACCAAATATAGTAGAATTTGAAGAACTATACTTTGTGAGGACCGTTTTCCTGGTCGTCACAAGACAAATGGTTGTTTTATAGTTAAAAAAAACATTTTTTAGAGATACGTTTACAATTAGAAAAACATTCAGGTTAGGATTAAACATTTACGTGTCTTAGAGGTTGGAAAATGAGTTCAACATGATTTATACTTAGTTGCGTGCCAGTGTCATGCACCGAAAAATAGCTGATCTATAAGCTCACAACACGTCGTGGGCTTGTAGATCTGCTGTTTTTCGGCTTTAGGCTTACGGTTAAAAATGGCAATTATTATTTTTAAATGGCATTCATAACATGGCTGTCCTAAAGTGTTGATGTCCTCACAAATATAGTAATACAAACGTGTGTGCGTGCGTGAGAGAGAGAGAGAGAGAGAGTGTGTGTGTGTGTGTGTGTGTGTGTGTGTGTGTGTGTGTGTGTGTGTGTGTGTGTGTGCACTCCTGTGTGAGTGGCTGCTGAGCACTCCTGTCTGTGCCGTCTGCGCTCTGTGTGCCACTGTGCTGCTCTCTCTCTCTCTCTCTCTCTCTCTCTCTCTCTCTCTCTCTCTCTCTCTCTCTCTCTCTCTCTCTCCTCTGAAGGGAAGTTCCTTTGTGTGTGCGTGAGACTTTCCAGCACAGCATCTGCCCAGTGGATCAGGCGCTGAGCGGCGTGAATGGATCCATTGTGACAACCAGGACAATGGCATAACTTCAGTCTGCTACCCCTGCCTGGCCGAGCAGCAGAGCCTACTGGAGCGCCCCACGCCGTATAGCCCCCCCACCGTCCCCAGGATTATGCTATCCTAACATTAGCGCAGCAATGGCACCCAAGGGTGGGTGGGTGGGTGTGGCACACACTCGGGAGAGAGGTGTTAGATGAGGTGTTAGATGAAGGGGTGGTTGACCGATGGATTTGAGCTATACGGTAGCATAGACCAGGCTACATGAAATTTAAAGGGAAGGAGAGGACAACAGCAACTCTGGAGGGAGAAAAAAAGGGTCAGTGGGAGATTGAGGGGGATATCCGAGTGGTTGTGTGTGTGTGTGTGTGTGTGTGTGTGCGCGTCCGTGTATGTTTAAGCACCCGCGTGCGTTAAGGCAAAAAAAGAGACAGTTGGCTCGGGAACCACCTGACCTAGATAAAAGAGAAAATAGATCAGTATGGATAGTGTGTGGAGGGATATCGGGTGACGGCGTACACAACAGAGTGATGGTGTATTGTTCATGTGTGTGATCTCGTGTCCCTAAAATCAAGGAGACCCTCACCTCACACCACTGACACCTGTCCCCACTCATAAAGACAAACCCCCACCACCCCCCACCACCCCCTCATTGACAGTCCACTTAGCATCGAAGGCCTTCAAGGTCGGACTGTCCGTATAAACCCTTTGCATGTGTTGCCTGGTTTACTTAACACTTTGGTTGCACGTGGGTGTCACGCACAGACAACTAGCACGTATCTAACTCAGGCCTTAAGTGTTCATAATGTGTGGGTGGACGGACGGACAAACAGACAGACGTGTGGGGGCTGCACTTATACTTGTCATCTGAGCCTCCACTCCTTCAGCCGCAAGTGAACACTGATCCCCCCCCCACCGCCCTCGCGCCCTCCTGACCTCCTCTCTCCTAATCACTTCATCTCTGTCTCAGCCGTCCTCCCCCCACCCCAACCCAACCCCTCCCTCCCTCCCTCCCGCTGCTGGTGTACAGAGGGATAATGAGACGGGTGGGGTGGGGTGGGGGGACGGGGACGGATATGGTTCCTGTCAAATCCCTGAGATGGCAGGACTTCATATAGGCAGGCCTGGCCTGTAGAGGTTCTTCTGTATGTTGTTTCATGCCCTTTAACACCCCTACCAAGCTGTCAACCAGTGGTGTAAAGTAACTAAGTACATTTACTCAAGTACTGCACTCAAGTACAATTTTGAGGTACTTTTTCCTTTCTGGAGTATTTCCAATTTTCAGTAATTTTACTTGTACTCCACTACATCTCAGAGCCGAACATTGTACCTTTACTCCACTACAATTATTTGAAAACTTTAGTTAGTTACTCTGTTGATTTTGATTATTATTACAAAACATACATTAACAACTTCAGCCCTATACATTTTGGCCATTTGAAAATAGCCGATCTAAAAGCTCACAATGCGTCGCGATGCAACGCATTATGAGCTTGTGGATCTGCTATTTTCAAAAGATGTTTATATATATAAACTTGTGAAATGGGACATTCTGCATAATGAGTTCTTTCTACTTTTGGTAACAGCTTTAAGTACATTTTGATACCAATACTTTTGTACTTTGACTCAAGTCAATTTTGAATTTGGGACTTTTACTTGTAGCAGAGTATTTCTACATTGCAGTATTGATACTTTTACTTAAGTAAAAAATGTAGTACTTTTTCCACCACTGCTGTCAACTGAGAGAACACACACACACACACACAGAGGAACAGGCAGCAACAATATGCTCTTAAATTTTGACAGACTTAGTTATGTATTCAAGAGCAGTAGTAGTTTTTGCCGCGTGAAAAATGATGGCCAGTTTGGTGGTCTTACCTTCAGCAGCACACACAACATTCACAACACACACACACACACACACACACACGTCACACACATTTTGTTATTAAACACAATGTTTCCCTGTGTTTATAAATCCTTTAAATGTCCTGTCATGCTATCTTGATAGTGACATTCCTCCCGGACTCTTGTTTCTAAACTGTCATTGACATAACCCAGGCAAGGGATTTTGTGTACATTATAGTCTCAATAGGGCAGGGGTCTTCAACAGGCGGTCCGGGACCCCTAGGGGGTCCTCAGAGTTACTACAAGGGGTCCGCCAAATCTTTGTGTGATATGATTTTATTTTTACCGTAACCACTTGAACCTTAGCATCCCTTATCTGAGGAGAACTTTAGCCAAAAATAGCAGATCTACAAGCTCACAACGCCTCGCGCTGCGAGGCGTTGTGAGCTTGTAGATCGGCTATTTTTGGCAAAGAGGTGTTTGGTGTAGAGGGGGAAAAGAGCAGGTCCCTGGCCTGAAAACGTTGAAGACCCCTGCAATAGGGCATAGCAGTGGCGGTGCCACATATAGAAAACCCATTATTTTTTCCCCATAGAGATTAATGAAAATATTTGTATTGATTATTTTAAACCTCCCTGTTCTTTTAAACGTATTCTATTCGAACTAGCCTAAAAAACACCCCCACTAATTAGCGTTGTGTTTTCAATGTGTAAGCGTCCATTTTAATGAAATACAGTGAAATTCATAGCGTAACACACAGCCAAATCTAGCCATAATATTATCAATAAATCCATTAATGCTACACGGATTTACTCTGAACCAAGTAAGAAGTCTTGCATGAGGCCAGCCACTGGGACAATGGAATAATCCTGGTCCTCGTGGAAATTCTCTTAAAAAAGCAGCCTTTTAACTACACTGTTAAAAAAGTAGGGCTCTACACTGTAAAGGAACCTCAATAAAGCCTTGGACCCGGAGAGTTCCATCCCTGTCCATGCATAACCAGACTTATAAACTAACCTCAGAGCAGCTTGGGAGGGAGAGAGAGAGAGAGAGAGAGAGATGAAGAGAGAGAGAGAGATGAAAAGAGAGAGAGATGAAGAGAGAGAGAGAGAGAAAGAAAGAGAGAGAGAGACAAGCGGGCAAATGAAGACATGTGTACACAGTCAACCCTCTGCAAACTCTGCTATTCTCATTTCTATCAATGTTATTCGAGGAGTGCAAGGCTGGCAGATCGTTTTCTTTGTTCCTGAACAAGATGCCACACTACTCTGTGTTCTTCTTTGGCATGAAAAAAAAATAAAAGTAAAAAAAAAAGACGTTAGGTTCTTCTCCCCCTAATGACTTTGGTCTCTTATTCTCTCTTTTCTTCGCTCCCTTCCCTCTTTCATTCTCTCCGTCCTCCATTGTGCATCTCTGTTCCCCTCCTATTGTGTGCCAAAGCGTAGTCACAAGGACACAGAGGGCCTTTGTCCCCCCTTGGGTGAGGTGGGGACTGGGCAGAGAGAGGGGGTGCAGGGGAGGGGAGGGATGAAACAAACAGGCGGAGGAGGAGAGTTGTTGGAGCTGAAAGAGAGGAGGGTGTAGTAGAGTTAGGAGGAGATAGAGAGGCAGGGGAGTTGGGTGGTGTTATAGGGGTGGGGTGGGGTGTGTCTGTCTGGTGTCAGCCGGGGTAATGTAATGGCGGCAGGCAGGCAAAGTGGCTGGTGGAGTAAAAGCAGAGGGGAAGGTAAAATAGTATAATGGGGGCTAATGGGACCTCTGGGAGGACCGCGGGTCTCTGCAGTGTCACTGAGTTGAGGATGTACTTACAGTAGCATGTCGGCTGCTTGCTGCGCTTTGGGGTTTTAGCCCAGGAAGGCTGCATAATATAACCTGTGCTCCATGGGAAGAGGTTGAAGTTTGGTGTTTTGGTAGCAGCATGCACGAGGATCTCTCCAGACAGACAGACATCACCCGTTCTGCACGCAGTCCTAGTATTGTTGTTAAAACCGATACCAGACTTTTTAGCGCATACATGGGCTATAGGGCAAAAATGTTAAATGTTAATAATAGCAAAAATAGCAGATCTACAAGCTCAAAACGCGTCGCACTGCGACGCGTTTTGTGCTTGTAGATCGGCTATTTTTGCTACTTTTGTGTGACATAGAATGGCGAAGTACGGCATTTATTTACGAAAAAAATCAAATATGGTGTCTGCCCAATAGTATGCAATGTGGCCCTCTGGAGTGAGTGTGGAAATATAGTGGCCCTCTCCATCGTCAAAGTTGCCCACCCCTGCTATAGCGTCCCTATTCTGGGGGGAACATTCGGTGAAAATAGTCGACAAGCTCACAATGTGCTGCAAAGCAGCGTTGTTAAAGAAAAATAGTATCCGGTCGAGGTGAAGCTGATAAGAAATGTGTGTTTATTTGTGGAATCCAACAGCGTCAAAAACAAGCATGTTTCTCTTGAATGCCCTGTCCCTCAAGCCCAAGAGGGCCTGCACCCTGATCTAACTCTCTGTCCTCCTTTCACCTCCCAGCTCTCCAAAAAGAAGTTCCTATCATATCTTTGCTCAGTGTCTTTATGCCTCTCTCTCCCAATAAGCCAGGCCCAGGGGTCTCATCTCATGACAAAGAAACAATAGGTGTGACATCATGGCCTTTTATACGTACAGCTTGATCAAAGGGTTGATTCAATCAAAGGCAGGCCTGCAGGGCAAGGTGCTTATGATCCCTTTAACAAAAGGAACACCTTCTAAATGATTACAGATTGAATGGAATAACGAAATAATAGCACCCGTACAATCATAAATGATAAATCAATATTTGACAGTCCAATACCGCCATAACAGAGTGTGTAGATCAGCTATTTTCGCCGAAGATATTTGGTGTTGGGGGAAAAAATTGAAAAAAAGACCTGGCTGCTAGTATAGAGCCCCTGGGTGTTTAGGGTTTAAGTGGTTAAAAGCATCCACAATAGTGGAATTAGGATTCGCCTAAAGCATGAACAGCCCTCAGTCTGATTCAGTTATCATAAACCACCTGCTCCTCCGTGTACTCACCACCACCCCACACACACACACACACACACACACACACACACACCAGCCTGGGATGACCCCAGTCCATGTAGTATCTACGCATCCACACATCTCAGGATGCGTAGCACTAATTCACCCTCCACCCGCCATCAGGTGTTCCGAACGAATACCAGCGTTAACCGGATCCAGAGTTGCTCTCCACATGGCCTCCGACCCAGCCAGCGAGGTCCAGTCAGTCTGCATACCCGCAGCCTTCAGTTTTCGTCATGCTTTACAACTCTGGATCCGCTAATGCGGCATCTCCCTGCTGCTCAAGCTGTCCCATACATCACAGTCCATGACACTAAATCCTCAAGTTTTTGGGAGGAAGCCTGCCTCCAACGCCTGTCCTATTCCCATGCTTTACTGCCTGGCTACTGGCTCGTCTTCAGGACCTGCGAAGTATAAAATATAGCCTGGCCGTGATAACCATAGTACCTGGAGAGGAGAGGGAGAGAATGAGGAGAGAAATCAGAAGATAAAGGGCAGAGAGAGTTGAAGCAAAAGGAAAATGGAAGTGCAAGGATTTGAACAGGATGCACTGTAGAGTTGGGAAACGTAGAGGTCTTAAAATGGAAAGGAATATAAAACAGTTTACGACGTCAACAGATTATTTTAACAGCGCCTGTACGTTCGGGGCACAAAAATAAACATTTGCAGACTGTGCAGGGTGCATAAATTCTGAAAACTAGGACAGAAGGTGACCATGTGACCGTCGCTGTCACCAAATGCTCTCTCTCTCTCTCCATTCAGATGAATCATTTTATTTTCTGCACACGCACACATAAACACGGTTGTTGTTTGGTCGCTCAGCCCTGAACCTCTTTAGACTGGATTATCCTCAGGGGGCATGGGAACAGCTCGGTGATCACTAAAACCTCTCAGCATTGATCTTCTGTTAGTGCCGTGGAGCAGCTATACACACCACAGTCTATGAGCCTATTCAGCAAAGTCTTTGTCCCCGAGAGAGAATCTCATGTCTCAAGCCGTCTGACATTCACGGTCGTCTCAGGCTACACAGCCAGAGGCCGAAAAACATGTGCTTCAAGGTCCATCGATCCGTCATAGAATCACTAAGTTTGAGAAAAACACAGATATAGCAACATAGGTTTTAAAAAAAAAACTGTTAGGATTTTGAAGACATTTGTAGAATCCCCCAGAAGCAAAGATTATTATTAAAAAGTTTGCTTTAAAAAATGCATATTCAAAGATTTGCAGAAAAGAAAGATAAAAAAAATAAATAGCAGATCTACAAGCTCATAGCGCGGCACTCGGTGCCGCGCTATGAGCTTGTAGATCTGCTATTTTTGAATAGCCCAAAGATATATACAGACACATTGTAATGTCTGTGGTTGTGGGCGACGTGGGTGGGGGATCTATATATATATATATATATATATATATATATAGACACACAAGATCCCCCACCCACATATTGATGCTGCTTCTGATTAAGGAAAATATGAGCAAACATGAAGCCACATTTCCGACCGAAATGGGAGGAGGAGTGTGTTTAAGCTCAAGGTGCCGTGTTGCTACCCACGTCCAAGAGGGCGAATTTTCAGAACTGGCAACCTAGAGATTAGCTGGAGGGTGTTTTGAACTTGAAATTGTCTAAATTGTGCTGGGAAGGGTATTGGCCTGGTGCACTTAAATTCTGTACCAAATATGATGCAGGCCCTGGTTTTCACAAGCTTTAAGGTTGTGTGGTAACAATTTGCGTGAAACTCTTCAGCCAAAGTGATCTGTAATGGTTTTTGAGTGTTTGGACAACAGGGTAATGTAATTCTCTCAGAGTCCTTATTTAACTTAAGCAGGTCTTATTGAAATAGCATTGCTATTGCTTAAGTGGAAGGGCAGAGGGCCAGTGTGGAAACTCCATGCTGCCACCAGTTGCTTTATTTATGTGGAAAGACAAACTTTTAGAGAGAGCAGGAGACTCGGGAAAAACACGTTCCTTCACTGTGCTTGTTTCTTAGACGAATAGATTGCAGCCCTTTATGATGAAAGCTTATAATTCCATTAAGCACGGTCCCAGCACGCGCTGATAGAAATTGCTATGGGAAACATAGACATTTATTATGAAAATAAATAATTGGAATTGTTGGCCCCACATTTCTCAGAACATGAATTCTCCTGGCAAGAGTCAGAGTGTTATTAACCCATTAAGACCTAAGATATACAAGCTCATAGCGCGGCACCGAGTGCCGCGCTATGAGCTTGTAGATCTGCTACTTTTGAAAAATCTTGAAAATGTGTGCAAATCTTTAAATATATATTTTTTCAAAGCAAATATTTTTAAGTCAAACCTTTGCTTCTGGGGGTCCCTGGAACAAAATATTTTGAGATGGGGGGGCCGTGGCCAAATACATATAATTTTGGGGGTCCTTCACGTGAAAAGGTGTACGAACATTATGGTTAGAAGATCTTTTTTTCTAATTATTCTCTGGTCTTAATCAGTTAATTCATTATTTCGTAAATTCATGTTTTTCTGTATAATTAACGTCTCACTGTGGTCTCTGTCTGTAGCTGATGGGCTCCCTGGTACTGGCGGTGGGATTATGGCTGCGCTTCGACCCAGAGACTGTTTCTCTGCTCAATGGTGATGGGGCTCCTGACACCTTCTTCATTGGTGAGTATGCAGTGGTGCAAGGAATTTTATGATTCAGTTTTGAACAGTCCATTATCACACGGAAATGTCCTCATGTGTTCCTCTCCTCTCGTTTATCGTTCTTTGTGTTTCCATGCATGCATCGATTGGCAGTGAATAAAGCTTCTTAAGATCAAGGGAATATTTCTGACACTATGCACTTATTCCATACACACACACACACACACACACACACACACACACACACACACATTCTAACAATTTAGATGTGATAAAGGGCAAGGTGTGTGTGTGTGTGTGTGTGTGTGTGTGTGTGTGTGTGTGTGTGTGTGTGTGTGTGTGTGTGTGTGTGTGTGTGTGTGTGTGTGTGTGTGTGTGTGTGTGTGTGTGTGTGTGTGTGTGTGTCGTGCGTGCGCGCGTGTGCGTTGTTATGACAGTAAGTGTATTGCATACAAACAGGATGGGTGTTCTCAATGTGCAGATAGATGTTGCATGTCCGTGTTGCTTATTAGTAGTACATGACTTGGTTCAGTTCTTCCACTGTGGGGTGTGGCTCTGCTGAACGGCAGGAAAACTAAATACGTGAGGGAGACCACAGCGGCACTAAACACCTTTCAATCATTCACACCGCCCAGCTGGAAAGTGAGAGTGGGAAGGAGAGAGAGAGAGAGAGAGAGAGATGGAAAAGAGTGCAGCGTCTATAACGGGACATGGTAGAGGACAGGCCGAGAAACAGATGGAGAGCTAGAGTGGCGTGAGGAAATAAAGAAAGAGGAACTAAAATTAAGACTATCTTTCAGTTTTTCTTTGTATCATGTCTTTACTCAATCCTGAGTAATAGTTTGACTCAGAAAGTGTACAAATGGACACCAAAGAAGGATGTCATTGTGCAGCAGCTTTTGAATACTTTGTTATCAAGTTTGCCAACAGTTACATGTAGTACAGTCAAAGGCTATGCTACACGAAAAGCCCCAGCTAGGGAGCTTGTTTCCATTGTCCATTGTACTCAATTAATCAGTAATACATATAATACATACAATACAATGCAATATAATACAATACATATCAGTAGAAAACTCAGAAGCATCATAAGGTAGGCTATATTTACAGAGAAAGAAGGGGTGGTGGGGGCGGGGCGGCAGGGGATGCTACTACCAAGCTGTTGAAGGAGTTCAACTATGCTCAATTGTAATTTAAGGTCAGCCATTCTTTTAGGTTACTTTGGGTTGGAAGTCGAGATCTTAAATGGGTTTTGGTAGTGCATTCCACCTTTTGGTGGCAGCATAGTTGAATGCATTCTTCCCCATGTTTGAATTTGGGGGAACGAGGTCAGGCGAGCTCCCTCTGGTGTTATGCCCATGGGCATCATCACTCACTCTAGCCCAGGGGTTTTCAACAGGTAGTCCGTGGACCACTGGTGGTCCGTGAAGGTTTTGCATGTGGTCCCTGACCATGCATTTAATTTTTATCTTCCATGGAACAGCACTAAATGACCTGGTGACCTGATGTCAATATTGTCAGTTACTGGGAAGTCTGAGGTCAATTCCACAGAAAAGGGAGTTAGAATCTCAAGAAGGGGAAGTGTACCAGATTGCCTTATTGAGTCATCAATATTACTTTTTTTTTTGCTCTGGACCACTCGTATATTTCAGTTAAATAATGCCTTAAGGCTTGATATAATTTGTTGCACGTTGTATCATGCAATAAAATTAAGCCCTTAAAAGTCATAATTCAATTGATTCTTAGTCAGGGTGGTGGTCCCTGGTTCACAATCAGTTGAAAACCCCTGCTCTAGCCCATTGAGACCTGTGGCCGATTCTAAAATCACCTTCTAAATCCTAAAAGTTTTCTCAAAAAACATATTATATAGCTTATAGCAAAAATCTAAAATGACACAAGATGCTTTCCGGTATTGGGCTAGAGGCTAGAGCTCTGGTACGCAGCTGTCAAAAGTAAATCCATCCTACTGTACTACTAGTCTACAACCACTCACAGCTGTCTGTCTGATAGCATCTGATAATGTCAGTTATGTTAATCGCTCTGCACCGGTCACATTAATGCTAAACTTAGACGACCCTCATCCCCATGCTTAATACTTGATGTCTGCGAGTTCAGCGAGTTCACCATCTTCTGTGATGGATGGACTGCTAATGGTGTCTTCATTATCTGTGCATGTGCATTTTTGTGCAGGATATGTGTGTGCGCTGTATATCGTCTCTGCCGAGGGGAAACCTCATATGTCCAAAATTGTGACTTTTCAGGATTCAAATTCAAATATAGCAAAAGTAGCAGATCTACAAGCTCAAAGCGTGACGCTTCGCGCCGCGTTTTGAGCTTGTGGATCTGCTACTTTTGATGCTTTTGTGTCACGCTGTGTCGCATGATAGCATTAATTTATGAAAAAAAAAGAAAAGATAAGAGGTTTCTGCTCCGACAACAGCAGCGATATATGCCTGCCTGCACACACGCACGCGCGCATGTGTATAATGGTTGTTTGTGTCAAAACTAGGGGCTTAGATGTCCATGTGGTTTGGCTGAAAGGGAAGTGGTCTTCGTCAGGTCCTCAGGGGAGTGGAGCTACACATGGCTTTGACAGGGAGAGCCATCACCCAGATACAGCTCTGCTTTAGGAAGCACAGCTGAGAGCACTCAACAGTTACCATTGCTGTCTACCCGTGGCATTAAGCCTAGTATAGTTGCCTGAAAATAAGTTCTCTGCTCTCTCTCTACTCTCTTATGTTAATCCATTCAGACCGGGAACGCGTCTGTGTCATTTTAAAATGTCTTTGGCTATTCAACAATAGCAGATATACAAGCTCATAGCCGCACGATGAGCTTGTAGATCTGCTATTTTCTTAAATAGAATTTGTGCAAATCTTTGAATATGTTTTAAAGCAAACATTTTTAACTCTGATCTGTGCTTCTGGGGGTCCCTGGAACAACATATTTTGAGAAGGGGTCCACCACCAAATACATGGGGGTCCTTGACAAGTTGGAGCACCACTCATATAGCAACATACTGCTAGGATTTAGAAAACATTTTTAGATATGTATTTGGCCGCAGACCCCCATCTCAAAATGTTTTGTTCCAGGGACCCCCGCAGAAGCAAAGATTTGAGTTACAGATGTTTGCTTTAAAAATATAGCTTGTATATATAGCTTGTATAGCTGCTATTTTTGAATAGCCAAAGACATCTTAAAATGACACAGATGTGTTCCCAGATGTAATGGGTTAATAGGCATATACTGCAATACATTGTAAAAAAAAAAAGGCCTAAAATATTTGTATGTATTTGAAATTTCTACACTACGAATCAATTCAACTATTTTACACTTTAAAGCTTTTAAGGTTGTAAATGCCACACTAGTAGTGTAGCTTAGCTAAATCTTAGCTGAGTCTTCTTTATCCATAAAATCGTAATGGGAATTATTTACTTAAGTTTCAGCAAAGAGCAAAGCTAAAGGAAAAAAAAGCTGAGTGATGTTTATCGCTAGGGCTGTCAGTCTGTCAGTTTCCTGAGATGATAGATACACACTCTCAGCGGCTACATACGTCAACAAGTTGTAGGGGAATTTACAGAGAATTCTAACTATTTTGAAGTTCCAGCGAAGATAAAAAGCGAGAAGCAATGTGATGCTTATCACCAGAGCTGTCAGTCTAGTGCAGGGGTCTTCAGCGTTTTTTAGACGAAGGACCCGTTAGGTGAGAGAGAGATGAAGCAGAGACCCCCACTACATACTGTATGAAATTGTGTTGCAGATTAAACTTTTTGATAGATTTCATAGATACTGTAGTTCATAGACTCACATTACAGCACCTTTTCTATGAATATGTTGGGTTCATGTTCCAGTTAACCTTTTGACCCCTCAATAGTCAACTGTACTGTACTTGGTCTGCTCTTTTTCCCTCTACACCACCAACTCTTCGAAAATAGCCGATCTACAAGCTCACAACGCCTCGCAGGGCGAGGCGTTGTGAGCTTGTAGATCTGCTATTTTCGAGCTAATGTTCCCCCATCACACAAAGATATGGCGGACCCCCTGTAGTAACTCTGAGGACCCCCTAGGGGTCCCTGGAACCGCCTGTTGAAGACCTCTGGTTACTATAGCGGTTACTGAGAACTGAGAGAGAGGGTGTCAGCGAGGTCACGGCAGTATAGCTGTAGGCGTGTCACACTGAGACGGAGAATTAACAGAGAATCTTAAGCAGATCACTTCCTCCTGTTGAGTAACTAAAAACCACCCCTTCCACACAATGACAGGAGTGGCGTTTTCACAGCTCTGAGGTCATTCTATAGACGCTACGTGATGAAATCAAGCTCTGCAATGAGAAGAACATCTTTGTGTTGATTTATTTTTAAAAAGGCCCTGTATTGCTTTGTCTTTGTCTGTCTGTCTCTCTTTCTCTCTCAATTTCACCCCCCGAGCCCATATAATCACCTGGGGAGATGATATGCACTCTCTAACCCCTGTCTATCCTCTGCAGAGCCTTTTGCCTAGCAACAGGCCCCACCTGTGTGTGTGTGTGTGTGTGTGTGTGTGTGTGTGTGTGTGTGTGTGTGTGTGTGTGTGTGTGTGTGTGTGTGTGTGTGTGTGTGTGTGTGTGTGTGTGTGTGTGTGTGTGTGTGTGTGTGTGTGTGTGTGTGTGTGTGCGCGCTGTGCAGGTGAACCTGTCAGTTGAGTATAGCCGTTCCCTGCAGATGTAACCACATCAATGCACTCTTCCTAATGACATGTTTAACCCATTAATACCTGAGGCCGATTCTACAAAATGTCTTCAACAGTTTTCTGAAAAAACGTATGTTGTTGTAGCAGCGCTGCTCAAACATTTTCATGTCAAGGACCCCCCAAAATGATATCTATTTGCCCAGGGGGTCCCCAGCTAAATGAGATATATAGCATCAAAATCAGTTCAACGCTTGACCCCTATTTTGTATTTGCTCTGCTTGCCTTGTACATCAGCAAATTTCAAATAATTTGGAAGAAATCTTGACATTTTCTTTTGAAGGGGTCCCGGGCACATAATCCTTTCAAATGGCGGTCTGCGGCCTAATATGTATCAATTTGGGGGTCCTTGAAACATGAAAAGAACCACTGGTTTAATGGGTGGTCAGGCAATTACATTTAAGTTCAGGGCAACATTAGAAGAACACAGATTAAGTGTGGCGTGTGATTGTGTTGGTCTATATTTGGCACATTATAGACTCTATAATGTGCTGAAGTGTCATGCTATTCCACCAGTTGTTACTGTGCTGTGGTCATTAAAACTAATTCCAAATGAGGGTGTTGCAAACAAAAGCCCCGATGGCGCCAATGTTTGGAATTTGATGATCTCAAAGTCAGACTACAGAAATAGCCCAGTCGAAAATGTCAATGTTACTGGATGTCTCCTGCGGCCTAGACGCTACCCAGCTGGCAGACCCTTTAAAGTTTAGATGGTCTGTAGATTCTTTAGTGCACTGATTTATTGTATTCTTATGACTTTATTTTGGTCTGTCCTTATACAGTTACAGTACAATCCTGTGCTGCCCTCTTCTGGTGTGGTGATGAAATACAATGTTAGATGAAGCAAAGTGTGCTGCTGTGTTGGGAACTTGGGAGCACTGTTGCCATATTTTGTGAGAGAAATAAGCAGCCAGGTCTATGAAAACAAGCCCAAAAGAAGTGACTACTGTATAGGCTACATGAGCACTTTAAATCTATATACATTGGCTATTTGAAAGTAGCCATAGATCTAGAGCTTGTAGATCTGCTATTTTCAAAAAGATATTGAAAAGAAAAAGTGAAATGTTTGGAATACATTTGAAACATTGTATTCCTGTGGAGAAATACATTTATTTGGGCGTCCTTGACATGCAAATGTTTGAGAACTGGTTTAAAAGGTTAAACCTTTTTTTTTTTAAAGGAAGCAAGCCCAAACAACTACACCACAACTACCAATAATTACAAGCAACTTTACAGAAAAACAAGCCCAAAGTCGCTTATGAATAATAAGCAGACATGGCAACACTGGTTGGGAGAGGTTAGCCCTAAATGGTAAATGGTGCGTTTATACAGCACATTACATTCACACACACAGACGGCAGAGGAAACCATGCAAGGCACCAACCTACTCATCTGGAGAAATTTGGGGTTGACTCTTGCTCAAGGACACTTCGACACTAACTCTGGGGGAGCCGGGGTTCAAACTGGGAACCTTCCGTTTCCCATGCAGCCTCTCTATCTCCTGCTACTGCCGCCCGACTAATGGTTCTTTTCACCTGTCGTTCTGTAGGTGTGTACATCCTCATAGGAGCTGGCAGTCTGGTCATGTTGGTGGGCTTCTTTGGATGCTGTGGAGCCGTTCGAGAATCCCAGTGTCTACTGGGGTCGGTAAGTCCAAACACCACGTGCACACTCACTCACTCACACACACACACGCACATGCACGCACTTACACACAAACCAGAAAATAACCATTTAGGTTTCATATTCAACTTGTTGTGATTAGGATCCATTTACCAGATCAAAAATGTGCTAAATGTACTTTCTTTGTGCTTCTTTTCAGTTCTTTTGCTGTCTATTAATCATCTTTGGAGCGGAGGTGGCAGCTGGGGTTTTTGGATTCTTAAACAAAGAAAAGGTAGAGTAATATAAATTAAATGATATAATGCACGCTTAGAGTAATTAAATGGGTTAGGAAATCCTTTCTAGGATTCCGTCTAGGGCTGCTATAATTGACTAAATCGATTAGATCTTAATAATAACGTATGCCCTATTGTATACTTTGTTTGCAAAAATTACAGATCTACAAGTTCACAACACGTTACACTTACATCATGGTGTGTGAGCTTGTACAGTTCATCTAATTTAGCTATTTTTGAAAATGCATAATTTTATTTAAAATCTTATATTCATTATAATGGATTAAATGCCATCCATTCTATCTCGCAGATCATCGATGATGTCCAGAACTTCTACAAGGAAAGCTATGCATCTGCCAATGATAATAGCACAATGCTCAACTCCTACCACAGCGTGGTGAGTTCAGGTTTTGGGAAACTAAAAACAAATGCTGCTTTTACAATGCGTGCTTGGTAAATGGTAAATGCAACATTCACTGAGATGTAGAATTCATGTGCCATGCTGTGCTCTGTCCTACACTTATAGCTGAACTGCTGTGGAACCAAAGAAAGCCCCTGCCCCCCTACTGATCCCCCATCAGATATCAAGGTGAGAGCTTTACTCGCTTCTAGTGAACAAAACAGAACTCTGCTTCGTTACAAACCACCTCTAGTTTGCCTCAGGGCGGCGGTTCTGAACCTTTTCAGGCCGCGACCCCCCAAAATAATCATATTTGAACTGGGGACCCCCCAAAATAATCACATTTGAACTGGGGACCCCCCAAAATAATCACATTTGAACTGGGGACCCCCCCAAAATAATCACATTTGAACTGGGGACCGCCCAAAATAATCATATTTGAACTGGGGACCCCCCAAAATAATCATATTTGAACTGGGGACCCCCAAAATAATCATATTTGAACTGGGGACCCCCCAAAATAATCATATTTGAAGTGGGGTCTTAAAGGTCCCTACATTGTCACTTAATCTGTCAGCTCACTGTAACATTGTACTTCATGACAGCTTGAATCACAAGGTTGTGTGTGTTGTGTTGCTGCAGGACTGTGAATCAGGCATCGAGGAGTTCTTCAACAATAAACTCTACATCATTGGATATGTGGGCATTGGCATCGCTGGAGTCATGGTGAGTCTGGACTGGAGAATGTCAAGACTTTTGACGTTTTCTGTTTTTCATTTGTCTAGAGACTCAACATTACTTCTCTAGACCAGTGGTTCTCAACCTTTTCAGGCCACAACCCCCCAAAAATAATCCTATTTGAACGGGGGACCTCCCCACCCTGACAAGCACTTGGATTGTAGGAGTTAAGGCACTCGGTTCCACAGATAAATATTGTGAAAATAGCAGCTCTATAAGCTCACAACGCCTTCATCACTTTTGATGCTGTAATGTTTTTTCTTTTCTTTTTTATATCTTTCTTTTTTTAGGCATTAAAAAGTTCTTAAAAGTCCTTAAATTGTCACTTGACTGCCATCTGGGCCCTCCCCCCCCCCAAACAAAAAAAGAAAATCATGGACACACAGGTTCTCTAGACCAGCTAGTGTGGTAGCCCTAGAATGACGTTGATATTCCATACATTGCATGTATTCCATATACTGTACACAGCTATAGAACACACACTGCATTTTCGTTGAGGGAGTAATCTTGGAGGCGTTCTAATTTGTAGCGCTCTGTGTGCACTCACCCAATAATTAGTATTGAGTAAAATATCTCTACATCTACATCACAATTATTTAGGTTAAAAATCGTCAAAATGTCCCTTTGAGATTCAGAAGTAGACTAGAAGAGAAAATGAGTTAGGAGTTGTACAGTATGATATTGCTGCTGTTCTTAAGTCTGTCATTCTCCATTCACCAGGTCATTGGGATGATCTTCAGCATGGTGCTGTGTTGTGCCATTCGCAACAGCCGAGAGGTCATTTAAAACCTCCACCCCCATGGCCTCCACCTCTGACCCTTGAACCTCTCCCAAAAAAACACCCCTGAAGCCTTGGAGATCAAATCCCCAGCACCATTAACCTATATTTCCAACCACCTAGACGTGCAGGAAGCAAACCACTATGGT
The DNA here is from genome assembly GCF_963454915.1 of Gymnoscopelus microlampas. Taxonomy (NCBI): domain Eukaryota; kingdom Metazoa; phylum Chordata; class Actinopteri; order Myctophiformes; family Myctophidae; genus Gymnoscopelus; species Gymnoscopelus microlampas. Next base: position 27,966,207 of record NC_139947.1, on the reverse strand, counting down.
GCTTTTATCACTGACCAATTGAACCTTATATATAGCGTACTTCGGATGAACAGAGTCCCCCAAGAAGAGTCTACTTGGTCCCCTCCTTTTTTTTCCGCCAAATGTTCACCTGTTATGACATGCGCAGAATAACGACGCTATAGAGTAGATGTGGTTAAGTAACACCAGCATACATATTAAATATTCTTACTAAGGGCATAGGCTCAACCTCTGCCTGTATGTCATTGTACAACTATAGTGTACCACAACATTCCACTGAGGTGAATATATCGATATCGTGATGTGAGGCTAGATATCGTCTGGTTGTCTTTTTCTGGTTTTAATCACTTAAGCCCTTTTTCACTTTATTTTATATTATTATCATTTTATTATAGTTATATTATCATTACAATATTATAATTTCGTCACAATCGATATTGAGGTATTTGGTCCAAAATATCGTGATATTTGGTGTTGTCCTTATCGACCAGCCTATCTCTCTCTCTCATTCTCTCTCTGGCACTGGCCCTGCCAAAGTGCCATTGCTTGTACTCAGGGGCATTTGTTGTCCACTTCCAACTGCTTTAATTCACAAACTGTAGCCCCTGTGAAAATGTCTTCCCCCCCTAGCCCTGACACTGACCCCTCCAGCAGCAGGGTCTTGGCTGCGAGTATAATAATACTCTGGGACGAAAGCAGATGAAAGCGGCGGCGGGTGCACAAACACATACCACAGATACACACACAGCAATATTATGTCACGTGACACCAAGACACTCCAAAAAAAGTTGTCTGGAATCCAACAGAGATGACCCGATTGGTGGACCAGAGTGGCGAGAGCACGATGTGGATACTGAAAGCTCACGTGTCCACCATGCTCTCTCTCTCTCTGTCTCTCTCTCTCTCTCTCTGCCTCTCTCTCTCTCTCTCTCTCTCTCTCTCTCATATACTGTTGTACATCCTCACATTGCGTACAGTCAACGCTGTCTGCTTGCTTATAAGAACTGACGTTGGTGTCGGTCACCTATAAAAAAGGCTTATTAGATCTATCTCTGACTCGCTGCTTGGCAACCTATAGTAACACATAATTCATACCCCCCCACCCCTTTTTCTGCTTAAAGGGGGGGGGGGTCCCTCAGATTAGAAGCTGGGGGGGTTGCTTGTGTTATGTAAGAGTACATCCAGATCCAGATCCAGATACACTTACAGTACAGACCGTATAGACAGTCATCTGTCGTCGTATGTCACTGCAGTTAAAAGTCATTGGCCATTGGCCTTCTTCTGTCCTGTCCTAAACTCGCAACTCTTTTAACCACATGAACCCTAGCTATAGCTTCCCTATTCTGGGCATGTCATAATAAGTAAATAAAAGTAAAGAAAATACCAGATCTACAAGCTCCCAGTGCGACGCGTGTAGATTGGCAATTTTTCACCCTAAGAGATGTTGGTGTAGAGGGGAAAAAATGAGGGGGACCAATTATAGACCACCTGGAGGACCCTGGTCAACGAAGAATATAGGATTTAAGTGGTTAAAGTCAGTGAGAACTGTTCCTGTGCCTTATCACTATAGATCACCCACAGATAAGTGTCACCGGCCTGGCTCAGAAGTGACACCAATGTCCCTTTCACCTTGTGAACTTAAATAGATGTAACAAGACTCGTTTATGGGCATGAGCAACTAGTTGGCAAGTCCATTCAGATGGTCAAGTACAAGTACAGTGTAGCTGTCAGTCATCTCATTTATTAAATTAGACCTACTGTACACTGACTAGAGCAGAGCAAGGGGATGGAGACTATTTCTGGACCAGGTGGTCACCATCAACCGTTGGTGAGTGAATTGCGCGCGGCCTATTCCTGGGGTCAGGACTCCACTATGTAAATAAATACGTGTGCATTTTTGTAGTTGTATACTATATCTGTGGCTGTAGTAAGTATTTAACATGCTGTGTGCGTGCATGTGTGTGTGTGTGTGTGTGTGTGTGTGTGTGTGTGTGTGTGTGTGTGTGTGTGCGTGTGCGTGTGCGTGTGCGTGTGTCTGTGTGTGTGTCTGTGTGTGCGTGTGTGTGCGAGGGCGCACGTGCGTGCGCGTGTGTGTAGATGCAGGCTTGCTGTACAGTGTTGGTAGTTTTTGTCATAGTCAAAGCCGTTCCACACAGTTTTCTTAATGTGCCTTTATTTTATAACAAGCTAATTTTAAAACAAACAGCCTGTCGGAAAGTAGACTTCTTTGTAGCAAAAAAAAAAAGAAAGAAAAACAAAAGAACCCTGGAAGGTGAGTATAGCTGTACATAATGTTTGTAGAGTTGGACTGCATTTTAAGTGCACGGCAAAAAGAAAAGAAAAAGAGTTGTTAGTTTAACTCTGTCAACTGTGTACTGTAGCACAAGTGGATGACTTGCCAATATATTACTTGGGCATGTTAGGGTTTTTTCTGATGTGTCTCATTGTCTCCTTTCTGCTGAGGGTGAAGTGAAGAGATGGAAGCATGTTCCTGGGCCCAAGCCCAGCAGATGATACCTCATCGTACAACGATGTTGCATGCCAAAAGGGGGCGTGACGCATGCGACACCGTTGTACGACAGAGAGATAAATTAAAGGTGCTGTAAGTGATATTTTTTCGTTAAAATACGTGTTCATTAGCTTAATATTCCCATTGCAGAGAGAGAACTCATACAGCGTACAGGTTAACAGGTGAAATTGGAAGTGATTAAAACTGATAAATGAGCAGACAGAAATGGAACTGGAACACAAGCTGATCAATGATCTTTGTGTGGTTCTCCGTCCTGATTGGATGGCATTCGTAACCCACCAGAAAATGTTTACGTTAAGAGCTGGAGAGATGGGAGACCTCTGTTACTAAACAAACACTCTATAGCAATGATTATTGTTGGAATAGAGATTTAACTTTTTAACAAACGTTTTTGTTTAACCAAAGAATATCACTTACAGTATAGCGCTTTTAAACTTAAAGGCTCCATGTGGAAACATGATTTTGATCATTTACCAATTTACCATCGGGAATTTTGCTTTTACCTTTGTCTTTTAGTATGATGTTGTAGATGAATTGAGGAGACCAAGGGGTTTTTGGTTGACATGCATCCCATTTTGCCCAACACGAGGGAGAAGTGAACTTTGAACTACTAGTATAGCTCAACGGTCATTTCAAAGGCTGCGTAGAATTGAGTGAAGGTGTTTGTAAAGCTGAACTATATGGGGGTCAGTGGTTTCTCCTCAAAGGGATTTTTGGAGGCCAGCACTGATCCCAGTTCTGTTACGACAAGTGACAAATCCACAGAGTTGGTACCGTGTTCCTCTGTTCGATTTGTTTCAAGAAGAATGAAGTTGTTTTGTACTGTACACCTAAAAAGAAAAAATCTGTGTAACAGTTGAGTTGTTTGTTATTGATTGTGTGTTAATTTATTTTAATGGCATTCCAAGCTTCTCAGGAAGATAGATGTTTGACAACTAATAAAGTTTTTAAAGTTCAACATCTAGTTCATTGTGTTCTGTTTCATCCCAGACATCTGCATGTGCCGAGGGTCCGTTTATTTTCACCTCCTGTAGTAAATAAACTCAGTGAGACCCGTTGCTCCTGAACCAGAGCTGACATTTGATCCACTGGAGGCTCACTCGTTATGTGTCAGCATTTAAAAACGGTGACATCCATGCTGAGGTGGACTTGAACTCCCTACTCAGGCAGGTGACCACCCACCACTCTGCCTTGGAAATATATGTCTACATGAGTAGACACACACAATTTAATCATGGGGTGAGAATGATTACATTTATTTGACCGTTTACACTTTGACATTCAAATTGACTTCATTTCAGTGTGTGAACACATCCCCACAGAATTGAGTCTTGATTGATTTATAGATAGATCACATTATCTTATCTCTATAGCTGGATATGTTGATATAATGTGGATTTCCATCTTGAAGCACTGTATTTGACTTTTGCAGCTATTCTCCAACAGTAGCTGCACTCTTAAAACATGTTTTACTTGTGTGAGATGTATTTGCAACATGACATTTCTCTGAGAAAACTTACCACTGAACACAGAAGAAAATGTGTTGCTCTACTGTAGTTTATGTATGTGCTAGAATCAATATATATATATATATATATATTAATAGATTCATTAGATTTATTGCTTTATTGGGGGATTTTTTTGTTGAAATGAATTACCGGAACGTTCTGCCTCTGCTGTTTATATTCCATGCCATCTGGGATTAGGTACATTATAGGCTTCCACGTTTGGTAGCATGAGAGGGTTTGTTTGTCAAAGTTTCACCTTTCTGTCTTTGAGCTCACCAGACAGCTGCATGGGGCATGCATGCCATGCAGCAGAGTAAGGTTACACCCACACTGCAGTACGTGCATTTTCTCTGGCACCAGTACTCCCGCATGTATATACTGTATGCGATATGCCTAATTTCTGCTTATGCGTGGAGAGAGATTTGCAACGGCTTTAAATATTGCAGCAGAAAATTGCTTCTATTGCCATACTCAACCAACAGGCCAGCCTACCTGTTAAACACATGACTCGATGACTGCATAACTTACATAACACAGTGCCATGTTAATATTCCGGGATGGTACAGAAACTAGCTGCAGACTCGCCATATCATTAAAAACAACAACAACAAAGCTGTCAGTTACATGTGTTTATTCAGCATTTATGTACATGCCTATAATCAAATATTTTAGCCATAGCGAGGAAACACCATCTCAGCTTCATTCTTGAAAGTTCCAGTGTTTACTTTTGTTGTAAAACAGATCAACAGATGTTATACTTAGATGCACACATAGCTAACCAATGTTAGAAGTTCACATCACTGACTTTCCTCCACAATCACCGATAGATATATTTAGATTGATTTATTTGTTATAAATAAATAAAAAACAAAATGTTTATCAAAACACCTTTCAGTCAGGCTTCATGCTTAACAAAAGGTTCCTCAGACACCGAATGCAACCCAGAAAACCACCCCGGGTAACTGCTTTACTTCCTCAATTAGTACAGTAATGTTTGTGTTAACATGAATTACCAGTGTGCGTGTCGACAGTTGACAACAAAACTGGAATAAACACAGAACACCTGTCTGAGGAGACTATGGGTGTGTTCGAAAATATACGCTCTGAGAGTCTGCTCGGACTATTAATTCAAAGGAACATTAATTCCTCCCGTTTTGTTCCACATAGATGTGTGTTGAATAGTGTCAAGCTGCAACCATCACATTTTGCAAGGGCTTCTTCTGCCATTGCAGGTGCCCGGGACAACCCAACTTTTTCACTCATTTATTTCCAAATGGCGATGCATGTTCCGACCGCTCTGAATTGCCCAAAGACCCGAGAGCACCCAGGGTGCGCTCCAACACTCTCAAAGCGTATTTCCATATGCACCCAAAGTGAACAAGAGTATTAGGATGTGTTGCGCTTGGTCCCAAAAGCACGGCCCAAAAGAAAAAATCTAATCTTCAATGGCAGTCATCTCCCTCTCTAGCATGTCTTCAACTTTTCATCTTTTCCCTGTGCTGGATGACTCCAGTAAGAGCAGCAAACAGAGAATATTGGGGCTAGATCGTATACGTTCTCCACAATCAGCTCCATAAGGTTTTAAAGGCCCTCTTCAGACCGTGCCAGTGTTGATTATACAACGTTAACTGTGCAGTACCAAGTATAGAACCCTGGGAGACCCCGGCCAACTAAGTATACTGTACATAGGGTTTAAGTTGCTACGGTAGGCTTCCAAGATATGATGCTGTATTTATAGACCTGGGTAACTGAAAAGGGAACCGTAGCATTAATTATCCTACTGCCGCTTCAACAATTATTTTGGTGACTTAACTCTCCAGACCTCCAGTTTGTTTAGTCCTGTTGTTTTGTTTAGTTTAGATTTTTTGGGGGGAAACAGCTATTGATAAAATTTCAAAGAAGTCTTGCCTATATAAATAAATATGATAAAAAAAACAATATACTGTACAAAGAAATGGTAGGCTGCATCAGTAGCCCAGTATTATACATAAATAACCCTTTAAAACAGGATTGGAGACGTTCATGCAAAGTTCTTTCGTGACCTTTGCTGTACTTGGATATCTATCCGCACCCTGGCGCACCGTCCCCTCTCTCCCCTCTAACACTTGGTAATACCCCATCATGGAGCGCTGCCAGGATAGAAGAACCAGCTGGAAGCGATCAGAGGTTAGGGATACCGTGAGAGCTAAGCGATATACAGTAGGACTTATAGGGGCGAAGGCTGGGGAGTGGAGATGGTTTGGGTCTACAGGAGAGGAGAGGGTGGAAGAGGTTGAACAATCACGTCCCTCATGGAGGGAAAATTAAAGGGAGCTTTTAAGAGGGGATGGAGACAGTTGTTATTTCCTTCCCTCTTAAGTTCCCTGAAAACCCACACAGATGAGTGAAGATTTAATCTCAGCCTCTGAAAAAAGTCAGCCAGACAAGTGAAAGGCACCATTTGAAACATTTTTTACAAATTATATCTACACAGTATACCTGGTCCCCATTTTCCTGAGTACCTCCAAGAATATGTTAGAAACAGGGAGCTGGCCAGGGCCGTAGCGTGACGGTCCAGGCACCCAAGGCTGCAATACCAGCCTGACAGCGCGTCGCAGGTTCGACTTCCGTTCCCGACGACATTTGCTGCGTGTCACCCCCCCCCCCCATTATCTCTCCCCATTTCCTGTCAGCCTTTCCTTATCCCTCTCTAAATAAAGGCATAAAAAGCACCCAAAAAATATTAAAAAAAGAAACAGGGAGCTGTGAGACATCGGCACAGCCCAGGGCGCTAGCTGCCTGTGGTTTAGGGAGGAGGTGGAAGGACTAGTAAGCTTGTCTAAGCAGAGTAGATGTTGTTAGGTGTGTATTCCAGCAGGTACTCCCCGACTCCCACAGAGTAGACCACCTGGGCGATGCCGAAGAGAGGGGCAATAACCAGGGCCCTGCAGCCGGCTCCCTTCATGAAGGCCCCTGGACCCTCCTTCCTCATGATCTTACTGCAGGGGAGAAAAGGGTTAAACGGTTAGCAATGCAAACTATTTGTCTGCATAAAAATAAACAGTGGCCAACTTTGGAGCTTGTTAAAGGAGTAGTTCATCCCAAAAATGACTCATTTTCTATCAATTAAACATCCCATGAAGCCTTGAATTCATGGAGATTTTTTTGTTTTTGTCCCATTCCCAAGCCAATAATTTGATGACCGGCAGAGTCTCCGCTAGAAGACTTACGGAGTCTCCTACTGGAGACATTAGCATCTTTCCACCGGCTTAGGAATGCAACAAAAACAAAAAAGTCTCAGTGAGTCAAAAATAGTTGCTCTACAGGGTCATAATGCATCGCACTGCAACGCATCGTGAGATTGTAGAGCTGCTGCTTTCAGTGTGTGAGACTGGCACGCAACTACAGGTAAGCATACAAATCTGTCTTACCTGATGCAGTCCACCACTCCTTTGTAGGTCTCCTCATTTGCCCCTTTTTTGAGGGATTGAAGCCTTGTCTTCACCACTGCACAACAGAAGAGAACAGAGCTTTGACTATAAGAACTGAAGCACTGAAGCACACAAGGGTAGGCATTTTCAACTCAAGGGTCACAAAACCGTTGGCTGGATCTTTGTTAAGGCCGCTTACCATCACACGGGCTGACAACGACTGCAGCGGTGCATCCAGCCGTGAGGCCTGACAGGAAGGACCAATAGAAAGGCACGGCGGGGTCTTCCGCAGAGTGGCGACCCAGCTGTTGCAGGTGAGCGAACAAAGGGAAGTACACCACAGAGAATGGGATGTCCCTGGAAATGGCAACAATATACTTATTGTCACATCACAAGTTTACAGGTGAAATTAATTTCAAGCTCCCAATGATTGCAGTTTCAAAATATGGTCATTGTTATTGTTATGACCCGTAACAGTCATAAGAATAGAGACAGAAACAAAGGCGAAAAGTCAGATAAAAGGTAAAATAATATCAAATATACATACGGAGTGTGGGGAAAAAAAGTAACAGTAAGTAACAGACAACTCTTATATTGCTGTAT
>NC_139947.1:27831985-27957977 GCF_963454915.1 Gymnoscopelus microlampas | reverse complement strand
GCCTGTGTCGCCAAGATGCGAGCTCCTAAATGCCTAACATCGTTAACGTATCTGATACCTTAGATACAGTGTGTGCTGCAGTCCTTGTAGCCCGAGCCAAGCTGTGCAGCAGCATCTACACCCATTAGTGAGATGGAGGTCCTATAATTAAAGCCTTAATCACCTCATTAGAGTGGCTCCCAGTCCTTTATACAATCCTGACACTCCCTTGGTCCTCAGAAGTTCTCTGGTGATCTGTGTGGCTGACACTCTGATGACTTGGTTGGCATTGTAGGAGCGACTGAGGACAGTGCTGGTTCCCCCCATCTTTAGAGCGGGCACCAAATTGGGCATCACCCTCTGCTGGGCCACTAGCAGAAATATACAGGAGATACAGTATAGTGTCACTGTCTGAGAACTGGAAGGTGCAGAGTGGTTTATTTACATTATTGGATACAGGTGATACAGAAGAGAGTTTACAAATGTAACCAATTTGGTTTCATACTCTCAGAGTTACATTAAAGGAGCACTTCACACATTTTCACCCTTATCATCCTATAATTGATCCTCACTAATGCTTCTGTCTATTTACTCTGTGTCTCAGAGGTTGGCTGTGGACAGTTCAGATATCTGCCTATTAATGACATCATCATTCTGTTATTTATGCAAGAAGTAGCAGGTATAGGGTGAAAAACTAATCAAACCTTCTAGCAGCTGGCTCCCGCCAGGTTGCGCCAATGTTTTGCTCAGGATAGCTGGCACTCGACAGCACACACTTTTATCTGGTAAAGCAATTGATTAGAGCTCTTGGGGCCGAAACCGAAACAATCTCGACTTATTCTCAAACTTGAAATGAGTCAGATGGCCCGGCTCGTGGAATGTGAGTGCCCAGTGGCCACTTTTGGTAAGAAGAACTGGCACTACAGCTTCTATTTCAGCATGCTAACGTTCCAGAAAGAGAAAGGCTGTGGTTTCCATTAGCTTGGAATCCCCAACGATTATGTCATTAATAGGCAGGTTTTTGAACTGTCCACAGCCACGTTTGACACACAGAGCGAGTAGAAAGGAAAGGCAGGCCTACCATCTTATAATTAGTATTAGTGAGGGCCAATTCTATGAAGATGAGGGTTTGAAAATGGTGCTAACACTCAGGAATTTACAGTGCAGTAATTTGTGTTGAAAAAGGTTGGCAAAGGTTGGCAGACATACATAGCCTGCCTGCATCCTGCAACTGGATCTTCAGCATCTCCATGGGTGTGGTGACAATGACCTGGCACATTCCTGCACCGCAGCCTGCCAGCATTTCTTTGCCCACCGTCAGTCGGCCACTGAAACCATAAACACAGATCGGGTGTAAAACACAAGACTGAAATAAATAATGAATACATGCTTAGTTACATTTATTCTCTCTTTCAAATCAGAGGTTATGAATATGTCCGTACAGACGTACACGGACAAATGTGTCCGTGGCCAGAATTGACCTTGTCCGTGGCAAAAAAGATTTTGTTTTTACACACCATTATGATGTTCTTATTTTGATCATGAGACCCAATTACTGAATGTCAGTCTCCAGGTTTTCTTCAGAATATGTATGACACTATGGCACATTAGGAGTCCACTAGGACAGTGATTCTCAAACGTTTTATTTTCAAGGACCCCCATAACTAGGGATGTCCGATATTATCGGCCTCCCGATATTATCGGCCGATATTAGCATAAAAATTGATATCGGGAAAATATCGGTATCGGTTTTTTTGTTTTTTTTTTGTTTTGCTTTATAAATAAGTTACAGGAGTTCTTACTGTATATGGTGTGTGTGATATGAAATTTGAGCTTACCCTAATCACAATAATCCCCGCATATATCGGTATCGGTTGATATCGGTATCGGTAATTAAGAGTTGGACAATATCGGTATATCGGTTATCGGTAAAAAAGCCAATATCGGACAACCCTACCCATAACTCAGAGTTACAGACCAGTGTAATGGTCATTTAGAGCTAGCTCTTAAAACATTTTTGACCGTAGGATCCATTTGGTTCCATTTGTACACTCTCAGAGTTACAGACCTGTAATGGTCATTTAGGGCTAGCTCGTGTTTGTCTACTCATTTTGTACCGTATGTCCATGGCAAAAACAATATTTTGCCAAATGTTTCTACCACAAGAAACACATGACCCCTGTTGCAAATGGAAATGTTGTAGGCAGTTTTACCTACAACTTGTTTCAATATGAGAATTTGTCCATTTTCACTGACCCGTCTTTACTCAGCTGGTGGCGGAAGAAGTCATTGGCGGCCAGTTTGATGGCCTTCTCAGGTGTTACCAGGGTGAGGTTTACAGCAGCTCCTGCAATAACAACAATAATGATCCAAGGAGTTAGCGTGACAGTCTCAAACATTTATTTATAAAGCATCATATGTCAGGGTCTGCCTTTCTGTGCCTTATTTTGAAGTGTATTTCAGTTCAACTTATTCTGTAGAGTGTGCTTGGGTTTCTGGTATTTTATTTTGTAGTAATGTGTTTCCTGTCTTCCCTTGTTGTTGTTGCCTGGCTGTATTGTCTCGCCCACCCTGTGATTATAGTTCATCGTGTTCACCTGTGTCCCGTTAGCCCCAGCCTATCCTGTGTTTGATTGTCATTTGAGTTGTACCTGTGTCTAGTTAGTTCCCTGTATAAATATGTTTGTTTCAGGGAATGTTTATCAGATCCATTATTTTCTTTAGGCCCCCCTATGCATGTGCCTGTGTTTTGTTCAAGTTTTTTTGGCTGCGTTAGGGTAGAACTTTGGAATCCCAACCAAGTGCTGTATAATATAATACAATGTCTGTTAAAACAAATAATTAACAGTGAGCAAGATTAAAACAAGCATGGGTTAAAACATTATATTAAACCAGTATGCAATGGCAGAAGGAAGAGTAGATCAAAATGAAGGGTGTGTATGAAATGGACAAACAGTCAATTCATTTCATACAAAAAAAAGGTGTGTTAGACTTAAATGTGTTGAGGGAAGGGGCAGATCTGACAGGAAGTGATAGGTAACTCCTAGGTTATCTATTTTAATTTTGATCTATGTGCATGTAAAACATGATGAATTAATGGTTTTGGCTTTTATACGGGCGGCGTCCTTTGGCAAGCCTCCACAGGCCATGAGCAAACACAACACACACGCCGCACATAGCTTTAGGCCTACAGTGGCATTCATTCACAGTACAATATAACAATTTAACACAGAATTATAGGAGCCCAACCCACATAACTAGTTTGACTTCTGATCCTAACTTCATCCCACGCGTTCGAGCACACACATCAAACGAGGGCCATTCCATTGTGCTCATGTCAAGCGCCTTTCACACCCACTTAGCCTACATGCTGTGGCATGTTTCAGCACAAGGATTAAGTTTGTTGGAAGCATAACTGATTGCATCACAGATCTGCCTGTTCTACAATGAATGAACGGGTTTATCTCGGGTCCCAATCACTCGTGCAAGGGAGAGTAAGGTCTTGGCCAATTTTGCCACGGCAATTACCCTGATATGTGGATGGCTGCGTGTATAGGCTACCGTGTGAAATGAGAACGCTAGTAGGCCTACACATAGAGACCCGCCTTGTTCTGACCAAGTGTGGAGGGTCAAGCAAGGACCCTAAGTCTGCTGTTGGTTTTTGATACCCTTATCTTATCTATCTATCTATCTATCTATTCACATATACAGTAATACATAGGTATGGGTAGTGTACAGTAAGTACAGTATAGTCTTACCTCTGTACATGCCAAAGTAGCCTTCGGATTTAACTGTCTTAATAAGGCAATCCATCCTGAGAAAAACAAAGTTGAATGTTACATGAAATTACGTAATTAATTACAGTCAGCACGTGATCATATTGTACATGTGTTTATTTAAAAAAACAAAAAAGTATTAGAGTTTAAATTTAGAAAGACATGTATTATTCCTCTAACCCCCCCTTAGCCCCCATGAGCACACAATGTGTCGCATCGCGACGCATTGTGGCTTTTATCAAATGGACGAAATATAGGGCTGAAGTTTTGTAATAATAATCAAAAAAAATCGTAACTCGTAACTACAGTTTTCAAATGATTTTGGAGTAAAAGTACAATATTTGCCTCTGAGATGTGTGTGTGTGTGTGTGTGTGTGTGTGTGTGTGTGTGTGTGTGTGTGTGTGTGTGTGTGTGTGTGTGTGTGTGTGTGTGTGTGTGTGTGTGTGTGTGTGTGTGTGTGTGCGTTTTGGGGTCTTACATGTTCTTGTAGAGCTGCTGCCCGCTGCGCTGGTTCTGCAAGCGGGTCTTTGCCAGGTCAATGGGAAACACACAGGTGACTCCAACCATGCCTGCGATCCCTCCATTGATCAGTTTGGCCGGGAGGCTGTTCAATATAGATACGCAATGCAAATCATTCCAATTCTTCATACGGATCCATTAATACTCAGAATTGTTACTGTGAATGCATGCAGTATGGTGTGTTGGAGACGGTAAAAAGACAGAGGCCTGCTAAAACATTTAAAAGCTATATCATTCTCACACCATGACACAACAGAAAAAATATATCGTCACTGTTGGGCAGAAAGCTCTTGTCTTTATATATTAACGTTTGGTGTTTTTTTCGTAAACTAATGTCCTACTTGATCACACAACAGTGTCACACAAAAGCATCAAAAGTATAGCAGTATCTGCAAGCTCAAAACGCGTCTCGTCTGCGAAGCGGCGCGTTTCATGACGCTTTTGAGCTTGTAGATCTGCTACTTTTGCTATTCTTCAATTTGAATCCTGAAAAGGACAAACTGTTTTGGACATACAGTATGAGATGTCCACCCGACAAAGTCGATATAATGTTAATATAATTCATGAAGGATTTTGGTTGTGCAAAAGTTTGAGAGGAAAAAGTTGAGAGGAGAAAGTCAAACAAGGTTTGACTGTCGGCTCCGTTGCAACAGAATAAAGGGTACACAGTGACTGCCCCGGGAATCTGCAGGCTCCCAAAATAACCAGAGTCTGATATATGTCTCCAGAGAAAATCAAAACCAACGTGCAAGTATCACTCTCTGAAGCAACACTCGTCCTACCCCCCCCCCCACACACACACACACACACACACACATGCACACGCACACGCACACACACACACACACACACACGTGCGTGCACACATTGCACAGTGCACACTGTTATGAATAGTCCATCTAATGACCATCTAATGACCCCTATGTACTTGATAAGAGATACATCTTGTTGTTGTTCTAATACATCATGTTCATTATTGATATGAGTTGCATCGGTTAGATTAAGGTCATCCTTATTCTTATCCTATTACGTTCTGTTCTTTCTACAGTATGTCTCATATCTGCTGGTCCAGGGGTCATCACCATGCTAGCTTGTGGTGGACATTTTTGTCAAAGTGTCATTTTTGCCGCGGACATACAAAATGAGTGGACAATAACCAGAAACGCATAGAGAGCTAGCCCTCAATGACCATAATATGTCTGCAACTCTGAGAGTGTGCAAACCATTTGGTTCCATGTGTACACTCTCAGAGTTAATGTGGTCCTTGCAAATAAAACATTTGAGAACTATAGTACCAGTTAGACTCCTAATGTGCCATAGTGTCATAGTAAATCAGTGTCATACATACTCCGAAGAAACCCTGGAGACTTGACATTCAGTTAATTGGGTCTTATATGATCAAAATAAGAACATTATAGGCCTAATGGTGTGTAAAAAGGAAAATTATAAATTTGCCACGGACGAGGCCAAGTCTTTGCTAAGGACACATTTGCCCGTGTACAGACATATTGATGACCCCTGCTCTGGTCACGTCATGTGTCCAACACTATATGTAAATTCCCTGTGTGCAATAAACTGTGTGATACGCATGATACTGCCTATGTATCATCTTGTACTCCCTGGCCCGTTGCTTTACACAGAGGATTACTTCAACTGAATTGTCACACACCACCCAGTACTGGGTCTCCTAAATTCACAACACACACGCACACGCACACGCACATGCGCGCGCGCACACACACACACACACACACACACACACACACACACACACACACACACACACACACACACACACACACACACACACACACACACACACACACGTGCACGACAGCCAGGACAGAAAGGTCAAACGGGCCTGTTTTGCAGAATCATATATAACATCTGAACCATCAGAACTGAACAGGCTCATTCTCATTCTACCCTGGGGAAAATCTGAATTATACTTCGTTGTCGCTCACTGAAAATAGCAGATCTACAAGCTCACAATGCGTCACGCCACGATGCAGTTGTGAGCTTGTAGATCTGATATTTTTTGTGTGCGCGACACTGTCGCGCCAAGTGTCGGAGACATGGGTTTCCTACCTGATCTGCTGTTGCTGGGCCATGATGATGTCTCTTGATACACAAGCGGATGGTTCAGTAATAGAAGGGGGGGGCCAGGCCGGGCCGTAGGGGCAGAGCAGGCTGAGAGTCCCTGGGAATAAACACGAGAAGGCAAAAGCAGAGAGAGACAAGGGGTCATATATATACTGTAAGCAAGCCCTGCCCTGCAGATCCCAAGGTAAAATTACACCTCATTCCACACCCACCCCACTGCCAGTGGTGGAAAAAGTACTCAATTGCTTTACTTAAGTAAAAGCATCAATACTGCAAAGTAGAAATACTCTGTTACAAGTTAAAGTCCGGAATTCAAAATTCATCTGGGTAGAAGTACAAAAGTATTGCATCAAAATGTACTTAAAGTACCAAAAGTAAAAGTACTCCTTATGCAGAATGTCCCATTTCAAGTTTTAAAATGTATAACAATATTTTGAAAATAGCTGATCTACAAGCTGCGACGCATTGTGAGCTTGTAGATCGGCCTTTTTCAAATGGCCGAAATGTATATAAGGCTGAAGAAGTTAATGTATGTTTTGTAATAATAATCAAAATCTACAAAGTAACTAGTAACTTTGTAGTGGAGTAAAAGTACAATATTTGGATCCGAGATGTAGTGGAGTAGAAGTAGAAGTATTGAAAATTGGAAATACTCAAGTAAAGTACAAATAACTAAAATTTGTACTTAAGTAGAGTACTTAAGTAAATGTACATACTGTAGTTACTTTCCACACCCACACACTGCACCACTGACTACCAGCCAAAGGGACTGAGGGGGTGTCACTCACACAAACCGTGACTAACAAGCATGCACGTGGATCAGTTCCAATACCACACACAGCAGCCCTTCACCCTCTACACACGTAATCTATTGAAAAGGCATGTCCTAGCCTGATACGATCATAGAACATATTCTAGACTATACTAGGGCAGTGAAAACATCCCAAGTTAAATTAGTGTGTGAAAATAATAATGCTCAAACTGATTTCAACTGAGCTCAAGAGCCCCCCATGTGGGCATTTGTTAAAACAGCAGCTGTCTACAGACATGGAGCTCAATAGACATTGTAAAAGTCCAGTTTGTGAGACTAGTAAAACTTTGTTACCCTGGCAGTTTTATCCTGCCGCTTTGAACTAATTCAACTCCATCGATGAACCAGATAGAAACTATTAACCAATGCACGTTTTGAGTAAACAAGGGTTCATCAAGCCAGTCATTATAACAGAAATATATAACCCACCTTGAAGTGGTACAAAGTTTGAGTATTTCTACAGAAAATCTCTCTCTCTCTCTCTCTCTCTCTCTCTCTCTCTCTCTCTCTGTCTCTCTCTCTCTCTCATGTACTTGCCACCAGAGAAATTAATGAACTGAAAAAGCCTTTGCAAGTTACATAAGAGTGTCTTTGAATGGTGCTTCACAAAGACAAGTTTGGGATGTGTTGTACCAGTTGGCAGGGACTTCTCACCAACCTGTCCTGCAAGTTCAGCGTCTTATATAATCATTGATTCACTACTGCAGTGATGATTGATGACATAGATCATGAAGTAGTAATGAATGTTTGAACACAACTTTTATTGCATTAATAGCCTAATATTCAGCCCTACCTTAGACACACTCAATCGAATTCAATCCACTTTATTTATAGATTACATTATAAAACAACAGCTTTGAACCAAAGTGCTCTACACTAAGTAAACACACATAAAATAGTAAGAGTAAAACAATAAACAATAGGACATGGTAAAAAACACAGAGGGTGCAACACAGACACATCGCCTATTGGAAACAGGAACTCTCAGTCTGAATCATCGAAAGCCAAAGGAGTACAAGTGAGTTCTCAAACGTGAGAGACACAGGCAAGGTTTAAAACGCTCTAACATGGGGTGGAAGAACGTTCCACAGTTTGGGCGCTGCAAATCTTTTTATTGGATAATAACAATTGTAACTGTTACATCCCATGGTATATCTACTGTGTGTAATGTGTCCTGTCCAATGCAAATTTAGTGTGCCAGTCCCGACATACAGTATGATTGGCTGATGGCATCCAGTTCTCTCTGTCCATCCCATTGGTCCATGGCTGTCCAGCATGGTGGGCCAATCAAAGAGCACCTTCAGCTACCAGTGGTCGATTGGTGGGGACAGCTCAAGTTACTGTGGACCAATCATGACTTGTCTCATCCTCTATAAGCTGGCTGTTGTTCATTTTTAATGTGACTCTCTTTGCAGCTAGACATGGTCAGGCTTGGACATGCTATTTCCCTCAGACCATGTTTGACCTTTATGGCAGGGTTAGGCAAGATAAGATTTGGGAGGCTACAGCTTACACACTGTAGGGAAACTATATGCTGTTTAGACACATTAGGCCAGAGGGTATGTGCCTATTTTGTTAGTTTAGTTAGTATAAGTTGGGTTTATTTTGGGTTATTCCCATATTTTTGTATTAGATTATTTAGGTTAGCTTTAAACCCCTGAATTTGTTTAAGAGGGTTTTTTGGTAACCACTGGCACTGCCCTGCCTCCCTATGTCTTGGTCCTTTTTTTTTTTATTCAATCATTTGTTAAAATCACCTTCATGTAAATAAAGTCCTTTTTTTTGCACCATACCACCGTGTTTTGTTACTCCCTGTGCCCTAGACTCACATCAGGGTTGTAACAGTAACAGATTTTTTTTTAAAACAAGACATTGACAACAAAATAAAACCATATTACAAGATAAAAATAAATGCAGTAAACAATAAACAGACAAATGGGAACACTTAAAATTACTCCCAACCACCCACCAACTTACCTAACCCCTACATGCCTTAGAAATGCCAGCACACAGACATAAGGTTATCTTATCAGTTCTCGTCATGGTTGAATAGCTGTCCAAATAGTCACATAAAACAAAAAACTAAACCAGGCAAATTAAATGACAAAAGCAAAATCAGTGGTGTAAAGTGGCTAAGTACATTTACTCAAGTACTGTTCTTAAGCACAATGTTTTACTTCTACTCCACTACATTTCAGAGGCAAATATTGTACTCCACTACAATTATTATTAATCGGCCATTTGAAAATAGCCGATCTACAAGCTCACAATAGCTTGTAGAGCTGCTATTTACAAAAGATTTTCATACATTTTATTCATTTGAAAACTTGCGAAACGGGACATTTTGCATAATGAGTACTTTGTACTTTTCTTTTGGTACTTTAAGTACATTTTGATACCAATTCTTTTTTACTTTTACTCAACTACATTTTGAATTCTGGACTTTTACTTGTAACAGAGTATTTCTTCATCGCAGTATGGATTGGATACTTTTACTTAAGTAAAAAATATGAGTACTTTTTCCACCACTGAGCAAAATTCAAACCTCACCCATCAGGCCAAATTTTCAAAGTATGTCATGTCACAAAAGGTTGCCACTGTAAGTAGATTTTTTTTATGATTAAAATATTAACTTCCATAACAAGCATAGGACACAGTTGTCCTTGTCCATTATGTTTCCTTGCGGCAGCGTTCAGGTCTCCGGGCGTTTCCGCTTCAAGCCGGCACCTTTTCTCTTCCCGGACCGTTCACGTTTCTTGGAACAGTGATCACCAGGAGACGTTCGGCTCTTGTGCACGCAGTGGTGCGTGCGACTGTCACAGCGTCCGCAGCGACAGCGACGGGCCTCAGGGTAGTACTGCAGAGGGCTGGCGTTCTGGCGGCACCCTGGCACGTGGACGGCACGGTACACCAGCGAGCGTGGCACGCAGCCACGCTGGATCAGGAACTTCCTCCCCACTCGTCCCCTCAAATTGGTGTCCTAGGTGGAGAAGAAATATGGCCATCGTTGGTATGGCTGGTTCTCAAAAGTGAGGTCTAGGGACCCCCATAGCTCCCAAGGTGTCCCCAGCAGAATGAGGAACAGTTTAAACCAGGGGTCTTCAACGTTTTCAGGCCAAGGACCCCCTAGCTGAGAGAGAGATGAAGCAGGGACCCACTCTATATTGTATAAAATTGTGTTTCAGATACATTTTTGCTGCTCTTTTTTCCCTCTACACCTATAACTCTTTGCCAAAAATAGCCGATCTACAAGCTCACAACGCCTTGCAGCGCGAGGCGTTGTGAGCTTGTAGATCTGCTATTTTTGGCAAAAGTTCACCTCAGAAAAGGGATGCTAGGAGTCAAGTGGGTAATGTAAAAACAAAAAATCATATCACACAAAGATTTGGCGGACCCCCTGTAGTAACTCTGAGGACCCCCTAGGGGTCCCGGACCCCCTGTTGAAGACCCTTGGTTTAAACATGTAAGCCCTATACAAAAGTTTTCGGCTGTTAAGAAATAGCCAATCTACTAAGCTTGTAGACCTGTTAGTTTTCGAAGAAAGAATTTTGAAAATACTCATGTCAAATCAAGAGAAATCTTTTCTCATGGGGTGCCACACAAGATTCTTTCAAATGGGCCACCACGGCCAATCCTTGACATTAAAATGTTTGAGAACCAATGGCTTAAACAGCTAACGGTGAATTAATCTTGTTTATGCCTATGAAATACTTAGAATGATTAGCTGTCAGGATGACCGGTGGTGTATTTGAGTAAATGGATGCTTCTCTTTGAGAGAGCTCAACCATGGGATAATGTGCAATCTGTAATCTCACTAATCTTCAAATTCACGTGGAATTAATTTGATGCAGACATATCATGAGAATACTGCATATGAACTGTGTGAGGTCATCACCTGTGTATAGCAGTGGCCACTGCAGATGGTAGTCTTGACGGCCACACACTGGGCACAGCCTTCCTTCTCGATCCACAGGGTGTAGTTCCTTGGCATGCACTCGCATAGTGCACTGCCCATGAAGGCACAGAGCAGCACACATGATGCTGACGCTGATAAAGACATGCCGAATGCACACAGAGAGCCAAATACAGACACTCGCAGTTCAACACAACGCCAACACAATCCACTGTACACCATGTAGCGTTGTCCAGTCCTTCGATCGGTCCGGTGGGGGATAGCCGGACTACGATTTCTATTTTGATACACTTATATTCTTTACACGGCAAGACAGTGTCCTCAACTTCAGCACCAGTCACCCTAGTTTTGTTACACTTTCTGTACCTGTCCCTTCTAAAACAATGGCAGGTAGTAAACACAACATTAACTCAGACTAGGCAAGTGGGCATGAAAAGCACATTAAAATTAAATAATAAATATATCAATACAATATGAATGATGATATAACTGTTGATATTTAATTGTAAACCTCAGCAATTAAAATAACACAGCTAATGTTCCACAATGAACACACAGCACATATCTTGACTGTTGATGGTTGCTGGGAGATGATCACCCTGTGAAAAGAGAAAAATAAATCAGACAGACCTAACCTAAGCATAATTATCATTTCATTTTCATTTTCATTTGAACCTACCACATCTTTAAGTTATTTTTCTCCTTAATTTGGATTTTATTTAACAGGATCCATAGAGTACTTCTTCTTTGATCTGCGCTGCAGGGACAAAGCTCTGCTGTTTTCCTATCCTCACTGGATGTCTGAACAGGTGTGGGGTGCTCACGGCTAGTGTGCATCGTCTTTTTATGGGGGGACGTTAATCCTCCCTGATCCTCGGGGACTTGTCTGTGACTTCCCCCTTTTGGGATTTGCATCTGTAACTTCCGACCGCATTCCACAATTCACATGTGAATACATATTCACAACAACATGTGTCATGATGGGTCCAGGTGGCCTTGTAACACACATGCACAGCTGCATCTGTAGACGTTAGGGTTAGGGAGCATGTGCTCCAGAAAGTGCTTATGCAAGTATTTATGTTTCTGCATTGGCGGGTACTGAAGAATGGGAGGGTTCAGACACAGATGAGTGTGCTACAGGATGCGGGCGGGGGGAGACAAGCTTTTCAGTGAAACAACAGCGAAATGAAAAACTTACACAACTGCAACCCTGATCCCTGCTCACATGTAGAGCCAAGCTGATCCACCAACAGTGGTGCAAAGTAGTAAGTGCATGTACTCAAATACTGTACGTGCTTAAGTACAATTTTGAGGTAATTCTACTTTACTGGAGTATATCCAATTTTCAATACTTTTACTTGTAGGCCTACTCCACTACATATCAGAGGCAATATTCTACAATTATTTGACAGTTTTAGTATAGTTACTTTGTAGATTTGGATTATTATTAAAACACATTCATTAGCCACTTCAACACTTTATATACTTTGGCTATTTGAAAATAGCCGATCTACAAGCTCACAACACGTAGATCTGCTGTTTTCTAAAGAAATACTACTTGTACTTTTAGTACTTTCAGTATATTTTGATGCCAACACTTTTGTACTTTTTGAATACCAGACTTTTACTTGAAACAGCGTATTTCTACCTTGTGGTATTGAATGAATACTTTTACTTAAGTAACAAATCCAGTCCACGAATTATTGCACATGCACGTTGAAGGATATCAGTCCTTTGATGAACAGATGGCTTGACATTTTGAATATTTTGTAGCAATGAAGGCATTGTCTCATGACATGGAAATGTCATTATCAATGAACATTCATGAATAAAAAATAAAAGTCACTTTAAACAAGTATCAATTTGACAGTATACATATGCAGTAAAAGCTATAGCCTATAATAATATACATTTTAATGGACACAAAATGACAAAAGTAAAAATACATCTTTGTTATCTGTAATGGGGTTGTTTGCATCACATACAGTAACTGTAGCACACTTGATCCATCCATCCATCCGTCCATCCATCCATCTTCGTCTGCATATCCGTAGTCGGGCTGCAGAGGTAGCAGTTCCAGCAGAGACCCCAAGACTTCCCCCCAGAATTCTGCATCAACATGGATGTGCATACACTTTATCAACATGGATGTGTGAAGAGAAATGTTGTGTCTCCACAGGACCCAAGCAAGCGTACAAAAATACATTAGAATCAGTCATATTTCAGAAATATGCGTGAAAATGTATGGCTTTTTTTGTTTTTTTGTTTCTGAAACATTTCTGAAATTCTTTTTGAAAATATTTGAAAATAATTCATAATGAATAAATAAATACATGTATGTATACCTACGTTGCACTGCCTGTGTCCCTTTTGTGCCCATATATGGAGATCCCTGATGTCATCAATATATGCCCATTTATGGCATATTACTCGACGGCGGGCACCCCACTCCCTCGAGTCCTTGCCGCTGCGCACGCCGAGTTTGAAGTCGGCCGGTCACATGTATGCATATGACCATATATGGGCACAACCGGATCTCTGTATCTGTCGGTCCTTGTCCCTTTTATGCCCATATATGGAGAGAGACACACACACACACACACACACACACACACACACACACACACACACACACACACACACACACACACACACACACACACACACACACACACACACACACACACACACACACACACACACACACACACACACACACACACGCGATGGGAAACGGTGCATTAGAGGGAATGTGTGTTGTTAGGTCATGCCCGGCACTTGGTCTTAGGTAATGTTAAGGACACGAGGTGCTGAGGCTGGGTCAGGGGGCCTCACATGTTTCGTTCCCACCTGAGAGCAAAAGGTTATCTAAGCTCCCACGATTCTGCCTTCAGTGTATTACCATTAGTGGTACATGTGCCATGATATTCTTTCTTATACGGTAACCATGGTCACCAGAAACACTGGACACGAGATGAACCCTAGCGCAGTGGTTCTCAACCTGTGGGTCGGGACCCCTAGGGGGGTCCCCACATAATTTAAACTTGTTTAAGTTTAAATTAAGCTTTTCCATGATCTTTTAGATCACAGCACATTTTAAACAAGACTTCTGGTAGTACGAAATTTGATAATACCACATTTCGGGTTTGAATTGTGCCACTGTATTAAAAAACATAGTATGTAGGTGGAAGATGCTAATTTCCTGATCTAAGAAAAGATCTATACCTGAAAGTTCAAGTTTGTCAATTTAACTTGGTCCCCTCCTTTTTTCCACTCTCTACGCCAAATCTCTTTGTCGAGAATAGGTAGCCTATCTACAATCTTCGGCCCAGAATATGGGGGGAAGAGAAGATAATGATCAGATAAACCTATTGATCCTCAGAGGGAAATGCAGGTGTCATAGCAGCAACAGCAGTGAGAACAAAGCATGGGAGAGCTGTGTAAGAGTGAAAATCCACCAAAACAAAGAGAAAAGATTAGCGGGGGGGCGGGGGGGGGATGTGGAATCTTTTTTTAACATTCTAACAACACACATCTGGTACAGGGGTCCCTGTAACAAAATATTTTCACTTGGGGGTCCGTGGACAAATAGATATTAATTTGGGGGTCCTTGACATGAAAATGGTTGAAAACCACTGGTTTCAACCATAATAAAAAAACATTGGAGGCAAGCACAAATAGGCAACTGCACTTCAGAAACAAGCCCAAAAAAAAAACGCGACCTGCAACTACCAATATTTACAAGCGACTATACAGAAAAAAAAGCCGCTTATTAAAGTCGCTTATTATAAGCAGACATGGCAACACTGGTGGCCAGGTGTGTCCCCTTCCCCTGATCACCTCAAACTCCGCCCTCCAGCCAGCACTGCAACAGAGAACAATTACACAGCAGAGCCCTGGTAAAGGGCCCAGGGCCCAGGTGGCTGGCCCGTCACCATATTCAAGAGAATTTAAACTATTAGGGTGAAAATAAATACATCTATATAGTTGCAACAGCAGTACAATTTGACTATGCATTATTCCGTTTTTTATTCCTGAGATTAAATGTGTAACAATCTACACCACGACTGATAATGTCTTTACAGTCGGGGGGGTTTATATATCTGCTGCACCGGGCATTTCTTTCAGTGGGAGGAAGCTCATTGTATAGGTCACATGCTTGAGTGCTCGTCACTCCACCAATCACCTCGGGGAAGGTCTGAGACAAGAGCCAATGGCTGCCCTAGCAGGGCATCACCTAATGCGGGTGTGTGTGCGCACAGAAATGACTGGTCAAAGTGGGGTAATTCTCACAGGAGAAGCTGGATGACGCACTTTCACAGCGTCTCTAGTGGATGTGGTTCCACTGACTTGGAATCGCACACGGCTGGCAGTTGAGTCCAATGTATGAGGTGGAGCACTGCTCCAGAACCCAATTCAGACTACTCTCCCCCCACTTTTTACAGCATTTATATTTGTCTTTGTCATTTTAGGTAGACATTTTTTAATTTTATTGAATACATTCTTTTATTTTATTTTTTTCCTCTGGGACACTGATCTACACTGTAAAACAATCAGTGTTTATTTTACTCTGAGAGTGTTGAGAAACAGTGCTTTTTAGACCACACTGGCTACACTGGCAATAAAAGTGTTTCTGAGATTGCTGGCTATACAGCTTCAAGGCTCAAAGGCCTGTATCAGTGGTTCTCAAACCTTTTCATTCCAAGGACCCCCAGTTTGATATGCATTAGGCCACAGACCCCCATAACTCTGAGGGTGTACAAATGGAACCATTTGAATTGTACTTCCATGTACTGTTGCCATGTCTTTCTAAATAAAGTATTCACTCAATCAATGGTCCTGTAAGGGTCCATTTGGTTCCATTTGTACACTTAACGCTGTCTGATCAACACAACAGATGTTTATATTTTGATTGTGTGCTGTCATGCTCGTTTGAGCAGAGGTAGAGAGCTTATATGTGTTTGGGAATGTTGTTGAAGGTTATTTTATTTCGTCAGCTTGACACCCAAGCCATACAACATTTATTTGATATCTCCGACATCAGAGATGGAAGATAATGTACACTGATAATGTACATACCACTGTCACGACTCCTTGCTGCTTAGCTTGCTCGACATGCATAGAACGTGTAACAGAGAGGTCCTCTGTTACTGACGTTGGCAAATTGGCACTTTATAGCATTTTGCATGATTTTAAGTATTTATTGAATTCTAACCATGGGCAAGTGCAATGTGTAATAGGTATGAGTGTGATAAGAGACCAAGGGCAATATGTTTGGGCCCTGGTAAAAGGCCCAGGGCCCAGGCGGCTGGCCCGTCACCATATTCAAGAGAATTTAAACTATTAGGGTGAAAATAAATAAATCTATATAGTTTCAACAGCAGTACAATTTGACTATGCATTATTCCTTTTTTTATTCCTATGAGATTAAATGTGTAACAATCTACACCACGACTGACAATGTCATTACAGTCGGGGGGGTTTATATATCTGCTGCACCGGGCATTTCTTTCAGTGGGAGGAAGCTCATTGTAGAGGTCACATGCTTGAGTGCTCGTCACTCCACCAATCACCTCGGGGAAGGTCTGAGACAAGAGCCAATGGCTGCCCTAGCAGGGCATCACCTAATGCAGGTGAGTGTGCGCACAGAAATGACTGGTCAAAGTGGGGTAATTCTCACAGGAGAAGCTGGATGACGCACTTTCACAGCGTCTCTAGTGGATGTGGTCCCACTGACTTGGAATCGCACACGGCTGGCAGTTGAGTACGATGTATGAGGTGGAGCACTGCTCCAGAACCCAATTCAGACTACTCTCCCCCCACTTTTTACAGTATTTATATTTGTCTTTTTCATTTTAGGTAGACATGTTTTCATTTTATTTAGTACATTCTTTTCTTTTCTTTTTTTCCTCTGGGACACTGATCTACACTGTAAAACCATCAGTGTTTATTTTACTCTGAGAGTGTTGAGAAACAGTGCTTTTTAGACCACACTGGCTACACTGGCAATAAAAGTGTTTCTGAGATTGCTGGCTATACAGCTTCAAGGCTCAAATGCCTGTATCAGTGGTTCTCAAACCTTTTCATTCCAAGGACCCCCAGTTTGATATGCATCAGGCCACAGACCCCCATAACTCTGAGGGTGTACAAATGGAACCATTTGAATTGTACTTCCATGTACTGTTGCCATGTCTTTCTAAATAAAGTATTCACTCAATCAATGGTCCTGTAAGGGTCCATTTGGTTCCATTTGTACACTTAACGCTGTCTGATCAACACAACAGATGTTTATATTTTGATTGTGTGCTGTCATGCTCGTTTGAGCAGAGGTAGAGAGCTTATATGTGTTTGGGAATGTTGTTGAAGGTTATTTTATTTCGTCAGCTTGACACCCAAGCCATACAACATTTATTTGATATCTCCGACATCAGAGATGGAAGATAATGTACACTGATAATGTACATACCACTGTCACGACTCCTTGCTGCTTAGCTTGCTCGACATGCATAGAACGTGTAACAGAGAGGTCCTCTGTTACTGACGTTGGCAAATTGGCACTTTATAGCATTTTGCATGATTTTAAGTATTTATTGAATTCTAACCATGGGCAAGTGCAATGTGTAATAGGTATGAGTGTGATAAGAGACCAAGGGCAATATGTTTGGGCCCTGGTAAAAGGCCCAGGGCCCAGGCGGCTGGCCCGTCACCATATTCAAGAGAATTTAAACTATTAGGGTGAAAATAAATAAATCTATATAGTTTCAACAGCAGTACAATTTGACTATGCATTATTCCTTTTTTTATTCCTATGAGATTAAATGTGTAACAATCTACACCACGACTGACAATGTCATTACAGTCGGGGGGGTTTATATATCTGCTGCACCGGGCATTTCTTTCAGTGGGAGGAAGCTCATTGTAGAGGTCACATGCTTGAGTGCTCGTCACTCCACCAATCACCTCGGGGAAGGTCTGAGACAAGAGCCAATGGCTGCCCTAGCAGGGCATCACCTAATGCAGGTGAGTGTGCGCACAGAAATGACTGGTCAAAGTGGGGTAATTCTCACAGGAGAAGCTGGATGACGCACTTTCACAGCGTCTCTAGTGGATGTGGTCCCACTGACTTGGAATCGCACACGGCTGGCAGTTGAGTACGATGTATGAGGTGGAGCACTGCTCCAGAACCCAATTCAGACTACTCTCCCCCCACTTTTTACAGTATTTATATTTGTCTTTTTCATTTTAGGTAGACATGTTTTCATTTTATTTAGTACATTCTTTTCTTTTCTTTTTTTCCTCTGGGACACTGATCTACACTGTAAAACCATCAGTGTTTATTTTACTCTGAGAGTGTTGAGAAACAGTGCTTTTTAGACCACACTGGCTACACTGGCAATAAAAGTGTTTCTGAGATTGCTGGCTATACAGCTTCAAGGCTCAAATGCCTGTATCAGTGGTTCTCAAACCTTTTCATTCCAAGGACCCCCAGTTTGATATGCATCAGGCCACAGACCCCCATAACTCTGAGGGTGTACAAATGGAACCATTTGAATTGTACTTCCATGTACTGTTTCCATGTCTTTCTAAATAAAGTATTCACTCAATCAATGGTCCTGTAAGGGTCCATTTGGTTCCATTTGTACACTTAACACTGTCTGATCAACACAACAGATGTTTATATTTTGATTGTGTGCTGTCATGCTTGTTTGAGCAGAGGTAGTGAGCTTATATGTGTTTGGGAATGTTGTTGAAGGTTATTTTATTTCATCAGCTTGACACCCAAGCCATACAACATTTATTTGATATCTCCGACATCAGAGATGGAAGATAATGTACACTGATAATGTACATACCACTGTCACGACTCCTTGCTGCTTAGCTTGCTCGACATGCATAGAACTTGTAACAGAGAGGTCCTCTGTTACTGACGTTGGCAACTTGGCACTTTATAGTATTTTGCATGATTTTAAGTATTTATTGAATTCTAACCATGGGCAAGTGCAATGTGTAATAGGTATGAGTGTGATAAGAGACCAAGGGCAATATATTTGGGCCCTGGTAAAGGGCCCAGGGCCCAGGCGGCTGGCCCGTCACCATATTCAAGAGAATTTAAACTATTAGGGTGAAAATAAATAAATCTATATAGTTGCAACAGCAGTACAATTTGACTCTGCATTATTCCTTTTTTTATTCCTATGAGATTAAATGTGTAACAATCTACACCACGACTGATAATGTCTTTACAGTCGGGGGGGTTTATATATCTGCTGCACCGGGCATTTCTTTCAGTGGGAGGAAGCTCATTGTAGAGGTCACATGCTTGAGTGCTCGTCACTCCACCAATCACCTCGGGGAAGGTCTGAGACAAGAGCCAATGGCTGCCCTAGCAGGGCATCACCTAATGCGGGTGTGTGTGCGCACAGAAATGACTGGTCAAAGTGGGGTAATTCTCACAGGAGAAGCTGGATGACGCACTTTCACAGCGTCTCTAGTGGATGTGGTCCCACTGACTTGGAATCGCACACGGCTGGCAGTTGAGTTCGATGTATGAGGTGGAGCACTGCTCCAGAACCCAATTCAGACTACTCTCCCCCCACTTTTTACTATATTTGTCTTTTTCATTTTAGGTAGACATTTTTTAATTGTATTTAATACATTCTTTTCTTTTCTTTTTTTCCTCTGGGACACTGATCTACACTGTAAAACCATCAGTGTTTATTTTACTCTGAGAGTGTTGAGAAACAGTGCTTTTTAGACCACACTGGCTACACTGGCAATAAAAGTGTTTCTGAGATTGCTGGCTATACAGCTTCAATGCTCAAATGCCTGTATCAGTGGTTCTCAAACCTTTTTCATTCCAAGGACCCCCAGTTTGATATGCATTATTTGGGCCACAGACCCCCATAACTCTGAGGGTGTACAAATGGAACCAAATGGTAACCTGTAAACTGATTGTATGACGTTCTGAATAGTAGTGCATATCTGTCTGTCTTCTTAAATGTCATCATGATTTGAGTGCGTCTCATTTTAAATAAGCCTTTGTGCTTTTATGAGCGACCTTAGAGGACCTTTGTATTGTGAATCGTACTTCCATGTACTGTTTCCATGTCTTTCTAAATAAAGTATTCACTCAATCAATGGTCCTGTAAGGGTCCATTTGGTTCCATTTGTACACTTAACGCTGTCTGATCAACACAACAGATGTTTATATTTTGATTGTGTGCTGTCATGCTCGTTTGAGCAGAGGTAGAGAGCTTATATGTGTTTGGGAATGTTGTTGAAGGTTATTTTATTTCGTCAGCTTGACACCCAAGCCATACAACATGTATTTGATATCTCCGACATCAGAGATGGAAGATAATGTACACTGATAATGTACATACCACTGTCACGACTCCTTGCTGCTTAGCTTGCTCGACATGCATAGAACGTGTAACAGAGAGGTCCTCTGTTACTGACGTTGGCAACTTGGCACTTTATAGTATTTTGCAGTTGTATTTTGCATGATTTTAAGTATTTATTGAATTCTAACCATGGGCAAGTGCAATGTGTAATAGGTATGAGTGTGATAAGAGACCAAGGGCAATATGTTTGGGCCCTGGTAAAGGGCCCAGGGCCCAGGCGGCTGGCCCGTCACCATATTCAAGAGAATTTAAACTATTATGGTTAAAATAAATAAATCTATATAGTTGCAACAGCAGTACAATTTGACTATGCATTATTCCTTTTTTTATTCCTATGAGATTAAATGTGTAACAATCTACACCACGACTGACAATGTCTTTACAGTCGGGGGGGTTTATAGATCTGCTGCACCGGGCATTTCTTTCAGTGGGAGGAAGCTCATTGTAGAGGTCACATGCTTGAGTGCTCGTCACTCCACCAATCACCTCGGGGAAGGTCTGAGACAAGAGCCAATGGCTGCCCTAGCAGGGCATCACCTAATGCGGGTGTGTGTGTGCACAGAAATGACTGGTCAAAGTGGGGTAATTCTCACAGGAGAAGCTGGATGACGCACTTTCACAGCGTCTCTAGTGGATGTGGTCCCACTGACTTGGAATCGCACACGGCTGGCAGTTGAGTCCGATGTATGAGGTGGAGCACTGCTCCAGAACCCAATTCAGACTACTCTCCCCCCACCTTTTACAGTATTTGTCTTTGTCTTTTTCATTTTAGGTAGACATTTTTTCATTTTATTTAATACATTCTTTTATTTCATTTTTTTCCTCTGGGACACTGATCTACACTGTAAAACCATCAGTGTTTATACTTTGAGAGTGTTGAGAAACAGTGCTTTTTAGACCACACTGGCTACACTGGCAATAAAAGTGTTTCTGAGATTGCTGGCTATACAGCTTCAATGCTCAAATGCCTGTATCAGTGGTTCTCAAACCTTTTCCATTCCAAGGACCCCCAGTTTGATATGCATTAGGCCACAGACCCCCATAACTCTGAGGGTGTACAAATGGAACCAAATGGTAACCTGTAAACTGATTGTATGACGTTCTGAATAGTAGTGCATATCTGTCTGTCTTCTTAAATGTCATCATGATTTGAGTGCGTCTCATTTTAAATAAGCCTTTGTGCTTTTATGAGCGACCTTAGAGGACCTTTGTATTGTGAATTGTACTTCCATGTACTGTTTCCATGTCTTTCTAAATAAAGTATTCACTCAATCAATGGTCCTGTAAGGGTCCATTTGGTTCCATTTGTACACTTAACGCTGTCTGATCAACACAACAGATGTTTATATTTTGATCGTGTGCTGTCATGCTCGTTTGAGCAGAGGTAGAGAGCTTATATGTGTTTGGGAATGTTGTTGAAGGTTATCTTATTTCGTCAGCTTGACACCCAAGCCATACAACATTTATTTGATATCTCCGACATCAGAGATGGAAGATAATGTACACTGATAATGTACATACCACTGTCACGACTCCTTGCTGCTTAGCTTGCTCGACATGCATAGAACTTGTAACAGAGAGGTCCTCTGTTACAGACGTTGGCAACTTGGCACTTTATAGCATTTTGCATGATTTTAAGTATTTATTGAATTCTAACCATGGGCAAGTGCAATGTGTAATAGGTATGAGTGTGATAAGAGACCAAGGGCAATATATTTGGGCCCTGGTAAAGGGCCCAGGGCCCAGGCGGCTGGCCCGTCACCATATTCAAGAGAATTTAAACTATTAGGGTGAAAATAAATAAATCTATATAGTTGCAACAGCAGTACAATTTGACTATGCATTATTCCTTTTTTTATTCCTATGAGATTAAATGTGTAACAATCTACACCACGACTGACAATGTCATTACAGTCGGGGGGGTTTATATATCTGCTGCACCGGGCATTTCTTTCAGTGGGAGGAAGCTCATTGTAGAGGTCACATGCTTGAGTGCTCGTCACTCCACCAATCACCTCGGGGAAGGTCTGAGACAAGAGCCAATGGCTGCTCTAGCAGGGCATCACCTAATGCGGGTGTGTGTGTGCACAGAAATGACTGGTCAAAGTGGGGTAATTCTCACAGGAGAAGCTGGATGCCGCACTTTCACAGCGTCTCTAGTGGATGTGGTCCCACTGACTTGGAATCGCACACGGCTGGCAGTTGAGTCCGATGTATAAGGTGGAGCACTGCTCCAGAACCCAATTCAGACTACTCTCCCCCCACTTTTTACAGTATTTGTCTTTGTCTTTTTCATTTTAGGTAGACATTTTTTCATTTTATTTAATACATTCTTTTATTTCATTTTTTCCCTCTGGGACACTGATCTACACTGTTGAGAAACAGTGCTTTTTAGACCACACTGGCTACACTGGCAATAAAAGTGTTTTTGAGATTGCTGGCTATACAGCTTCAAGGCTCAAATGCCTGTATCAGTGGTTCTCAAACCTTTTTCATTCCAAGGACCCCCAGTTTGATATGCATTATTTAGGCCACAGACCCCCATAACTCTGAGGGTGTACAAATGGAACCAAATGGTAACCTGTAAACTGATTGTATGACGTTCTGAATAGTAGTGCATATCTGTCTGTCTTCTTAAATGTCATCATGATTTGAGTGCGTGGGGATCTCATTTTAAATAAGCCTTTGTGCTTTTATGAGCGATATAGTTTAGAGGACCTTTGTATTGTGAATTGTACTTCCATGTACTGTTTCCATGTCTTTCTAAATAAAGTATTCACTCAATCAATGGTCCTGTAAGGGTCCATTTGGTTCCATTTGTACACTTAACGCTGTCTGATCAACACAACAGATGTTTATATTTTGATTGTGTGCTGTCATGCTCGTTTGAGCAGAGGTAGAGAGCTTATATGTGTTTGGGAATGTTGTTGAAGGTTATCTTATTTCGTCAGCTTGACACCCAAGCCATACAACATTTATTTGATATCTCCGACATCAGAGATGGAAGATAATGTACACTGATAATGTACATACCACTGTCACGACTCCTTGCTGCTTAGCTTGCTCGACATGCATAGAACGTGTAACAGAGAGGTCCTCTGTTACTGATGTTGGCAACTTGGCACTTTATAGTATTTTGCAGTTGTATTTTGCATGATTTTAAGTATTTATTGAATTCTAACCATGGGCAAGTGCAATGTGTAATAGGTATGAGTGTGATAAGAGAACAAGGGCAATATGTTTGGGCCCTGGTAAAGGGCCCAGGGCCCAGGCGGCTGGCCCGTCACCATATTCAAGAGAATTTAAACTATTAGGGTGAAAATAAATAAATCTATATAGTTTCAACAGCAGTACAATTTGACTATGCATTATTCCTTTTTTTATTCCTATGAGATTAAATGTGTAACAATCTACACCACGACTGACAATGTCATTACAGTCGGGGGGGTTTATATATCTGCTGCACCGGGCATTTCTTTCAGTGGGAGGAAGCTCATTGTAGAGGTCACATGCTTGAGTGCTCGTCACTCCACCAATCACCTCGGGGAAGGTCTGAGACAAGAGCCAATGGCTGCCCTAGCAGGGCATCACCTAATGCGGGTGTGTGTGCGCACAGAAATGACTGGTCAAAGTGGGGTAATTCTCACAGGAGAAGCTGGATGATGCACTTTCACAGCGTCTCTAGTGGATGTGGTCCCACTGACTTGGAATCGCACACGGCTGGCAGTTGAGTTCGATGTATGAGGTGGAGCACTGCTCCAGAACCCAATTCAGACTACTCTCCCCCCACTTTTTACTATATTTGTCTTTTTCATTTTAGGTAGACATTTTTTAATTTTATGTAATACATTCTTTTCTTTTTATCCTCTGGGACACTGATCTACACTGTAAAACCATCAGTGTTTATAATACTCTGAGAGTGTTGAGAAACAGTGCTTTTTAGACCACACTGGCTACACTGGCAATAAAAGTGTTTCTGAGATTGCTGGCTATACAGCTTCAAGGCTCAAATGCCTGTATCAGTGGTTCTCAAACCTTTTCATTCCAAGGACCCCCAGTTTGATATGCATTATTTAGGCCACAGACCCCCATAACTCTGAGGGTGTGCAAATGGAACCAAATGGTAACCTGTAAACTGATTGTATGACGTTCTGAATAGTAGTGCATATCTGTCTGTCTTCTTAAATGTCATCATGATTTGAGTGCGTCTCATTTTAAATAAGCCTTTGTGCTTTTATGAGCGACCTTAGAGGACCTTTGTATTGTGAATTGTACTTCCATGTACTGTAAGGGTCCATTTGGTTCCATTTGTACACTTAATGCCGTCTGATCAACACAACAGATGTTTATATTTTGATTGTGTGCTGTCATGCTCGTTTGAGCAGAGGTAGAAAGCTTATGTGTTTGGGAATGTTGTTGAAGGTCCTATGAGACTAAATGTGTAACAATCTACACCACGACAGATAATGTCTTCACAGTCGGGGGGGTTTATATATCTGCTGCACCGGGGATTTCTTTCAGTGGGAGGAAGCTCATTGTAGAGGTCACATGCTTGAGTGCTCGTCACTCCACCAATCACCTCGGGGAAGGTCTGAGACAAGAGTCAATGGCTGCCCTAGCAGGGCATCATCTAATGCAGGTGAGTGTGCACACAGAAATGACTGGTCAGAGTGGGGTAATTCTCACAGGTGAAGCTAAATGACGCACTTTCACAGCGTCTCTAGTGGATGTGGTCCCACTGACTTGGAATCGCACACGGCTGGCAGCTGAGTCCGATGTATGAGGTGGAGCACTGCTCCAGAACCCAATTCAGACTACTCTCCCCCCACTTTTTACAGTATTTATATTAGTCTTTGTCTTTTTCATTTTAAGTACACATTTTTTCATTTTATTTAATACAGTGGTTGTACCTTCAGAATGTCAGGGGTGGCACCCCTCTGGTGCCTCTCTGGTACCACCTACTTTTGTGGTACCGCTTTTTTCTCTGTGGTGCCACTAGATGGCGGTAGAGAGCAACTAATGCCCAGACACAGGCATTTTGTGTCTATTTGAGACAGGGCTGCTTCCAGTCAACAGAGGCTGCAATTGAAGCTGAACTTGTTGAGAAGTGAAACAAATAATTGTATGGGTTATACTATCAAGAAGTATTTTGGTAAATTGCACTCAGTGGGCTATTAAATATAACCCTCAGGAATGAAACATTAAAAAACATTTTACTTAAGTAAAAGTAGCAATACCACAATATAAAAATACTCTATTACATCTAAAAGGCCTGTGTTCAAAATGTTACTTGAGTAAAAGTACAAAAGTATTGGCATCAAAATATACTTAAAGTACCAAAAGTAAAAGTACTAAAATGTTTTAAAGTAACCGATCTACAAGCTTGTAGATCGGCTATTTTCAAATGGTATAAAATAGGGCTAAAGTGGTTAATGTATGTTTTATAATATAACAATTTATATCTGCAAAGTAACTAAAGTTTTCAAACAATTGTAGTGGAGTAAAAGTACAATATTTGCCCCTGCAGATGTAGTGGAGTGGAAGTAAAAGTACAATAATACTCCAGTAAAGTAAAAAACACCATCATTTTTCATAAGGTTCTAGGCGACCCAAGTGGGAATCGTACCCCAACCTCCAACTTTACAGATCCCTTTCATTAACCACTACACTACTGGTATAGTTGATGTGATGGCTGTATCAGATAAGAAGACACTACACACAGAAGGGGCATCTCACTTCAGCTGAAACAGAGAAGTGTTACTTGAGTAAAAGTACAAAAGTATTGTCATCAAAATATACTTAAAGTACCAAAAGTAAAAGTACTAGAATGTTTGAAAGTAGTAAAAAAAAAAGCTTGTAGATCGGCTATTTTCAAATGGTATAAAATAGGGCTAAAGTGGTTAATGTGTTTTAAAGTACCAAAAGTAAAATTACTAAAATGTTTTGAAAGTAGAAAAAAAAAATGGATTGGAAGAGAGAGAGAGAGAGAAGGGGGGGGTTTGCATTATTTGAGGTAAGGGGGAAGGAAGGGGGAAGGGATATAGAATAGCCAAAACAGGTTATGCTAATGCACACATCCTGCCAAGGAGTCTGTCTGGTCTCCCAAAAACATGTTCTTGACAGTGAAAATCATATACTGTATTTGAACAGAGCTGCAAGAACTTACATTTTCAAGTTAAAGTTATTGTTACTGTTATATTAGCCCTTTAAAGTTGTTTCAATGGTTACATTGAGTGAGGCCTGCAGTGTTTAACCCTGTAGAACCTGAACTATGAAGGAAAGGTCAGAAAATTCCAAGATTTTGAAAAGGGACACTATATTGGGTCTTAAAACATGTTTGATTATTTATTTATTTTAACAGTCCTTTGTATGATTTATTTGTTGTATCATATTTGATACAAGGGGTATTACTGCCTTGGGGTATTACTGGTTTTACTACCATTTTTTTTTCTACTTTCAAAACATTTTAGTAATTTTACTTTTGGTACTTTAAAACACATTAACCACTTTAGCCCTATTTTATACCATTTGAAAATAGCCGATCTACAAGCTTTTTTTTTTACTACTTTCAAACATTCTAGTACTTTTACTTTTGGTACTTTAAGTATATTTTGATGACAATACTTTTGTACTTTTACTCAAGTAACACTTCTCTGTTTCAGCTGAAGTGAGATGCCCCTTCTGTGTGTAGTGTCTTCTTATCTGATACAGCCATCACATCAACTATACCAGTAGTGTAGTGGTTAATGAAAGGGATCTGTAAAGTTGGAGGTTGGGGTACGATTCCCACTTGGGTCGCCTAGAATCTTATGAAAAATGATGGTGTTTTTTACTTTACTGGAGTATTATTGTACTTTTACTTCCACTCCACTACATCTGCAGGGGCAAATATTGTACTTTTACTCCACTACAATTGTTTGAAAACTTTAGTTACTTTGCAGATATAAATTGTTATATTATAAAACATACATTAACCACTTTAGCCCTATTTTATACCATTTGAAAATAGCCGTTACTTTGAAACATTTTAGTACTTTTACTTTTGGTACTTTAAGTATATTTTGATGCAAATACTTTTGTGCTTTTACTCAAGTAACATTTTGAACACAGGCCTTTTGGTTGTAATGGAGTATTTTCATATTGTGGTATTGCTACTTTTACTTTAGTAAAATGTCTGTGCACTTCTTCCACCATGAAACACAGTTGTATTTAAAGAAACAATTGCTTTTGAATTCATCCTAAGGACTCTGCATTATTTTCTATGTTTACAAAAAATAAAAATAACAATCACTTTTAAATGCATTCACCCTTCCCCTGCTGCTAATAATATACTGGGTTCATGGACTCACATGCGCCACATCGTGGGCAATCAGCCACACTACACCTTAAAAAAAGGTGTCAAATGTGGCACCACCAAGTAGTGGTGGTACCACAGTGGCACCACAGAGGCACTCAGATGGTATTACTGCCATTCTCAAGTGCTAACCACTGTACATTCCTTTCTTTTCTTGTTTTCCTCTGGGACACTGATCTACACTGTAAAACCATCAGTGTTTATTTTACTCTGAGAGTGTTGAGAAACAGTGCTTTTTAGACCACACTGGCTACACTGGCAATAAAAGTGTTTCTGAGATTGCTGGCTATACAGCTTCAAAGCTCAAATGCCTGTATCAGTGGTTCTCAAACCTTTTCATTCCAAGGACCCCCAGTTTGATATGCATTAGGTCACAGACCCCCATAACTCTGAGGTTGTACAAATGGAACCAAATGGTAACCTGTAAACTGATTGTATGACGTTCTGAATAGTAGTGCATATCTGTCCGTCTTCTTAAATGTCATCATGATTTGAGTGCGTGGGGATCTCATTTTAAGTAAGCCTTTGTGCTTTTATGAGCGATCTAGTTCAGAGGACCTTTGTATTGTGAATTGTACTTCCATGTACTGTTTCCATGTCTGTCTAAATAAAGTATTCACTCAATCAATGGTCCTGTAAGGGTCCATTTGGTTCCATTTGTACACTTAACGCCGTCTGATCAACACAACAGACGGGCCAGCCCAGGCAGCTGGCCCGTCACCATATTCAAGAGAATTTAAACTATTAGGGTGAAAATAAAGAAATCTATATAGTTTCAACAGCAGTACAATTTGACTATGCATTATTCCTTTTTTTATTCCTATGAGATTAAATATGTAACAATCTACACCACGACTGATAATGTCTTTACAGTCGGGGGGGTTTATATATCTGTTGCACCGGGCATTTCTTTCAGTGGGAGGAAGCTCATTGTAGAGGTCACATGCTTGAGTGCTCGTCACTCCACCAATCACCTCGGGGAAGGTCTGAGACAAGAGCCAATGGCTGCCCTAGCAGGGCATCACCTAATGCGGGTGTGTGTGCGCACAGAAATGACTGGTCAAAGTGGGGTAATTCTCACAGGAGAAGCTGGATGACGCACTTTCACAGCGTCTCTAGTGGATGTGGTCCCACTGACTTGGAATCGCACACGGCTGGCAGTTGAGTTCGATGTATGAGGTGGAGCACTGCTCCAGAACCCAATTCAGACTACTCTCCCCCCACTTTTTACTATATTTGTCTTTTTCATTTTAGGTAGACATTTTTTAATTGTATTTAATACATTCTTTTCTTTTCTTTTTTTCCTCTGGGACACTGATCTACACTGTAAAACCATCAGTGTTTATTTTACTCTGAGAGTGTTGAGAAACAGTGCTTTTTAGACCACACTGGCTACACTGGAAATAAAAGTGTTTCTGAGATTGCTGGCTATACAGCTTCAATGCTCAAATGCCTGTATCAGTGGTTCTCAAACCTTTTTCATTCCAAGGACCCCCAGTTTGATATGCATTAGGCACAGACCCCCATAACTCTGAGGGTGTACAAATGGAACCAAATGGTAACCTGTAAACTGATTGTATGACGTTCTGAATAGTAGTGCATATCTGTCTGTCTTCTTAAATGTCATCATGATTTGAGTGCGTCTCATTTTAAATAAGCCTTTGTGCTTTTATGAGCGACCTTAGAGGACCTTTGTATTGTGAATTATACTTCCATGTACTGTTTCCATGTCTTTCTAAATAAGGTATTCACTCAATCAATGGTACTGTAAGGGTCCATTTGGGTCCATTTGTACACTTAACGCTGTATGATCAACACAACAGATGTTTATATTTTGATTGTGTGCTGTCATGCTTGTTTGAGCAGAGGTAGTGAGCTTATATGTGTTTGGGAATGTTGTTGAAGGTTATCTTATTTCGTCAGCTTGACACCCAAGCCATACAACATTTATTTGATATCTCCGACATCAGAGATGGAAGATAATGTACACT
The DNA here is from genome assembly GCF_963454915.1 of Gymnoscopelus microlampas. Classification (NCBI taxonomy): domain Eukaryota; kingdom Metazoa; phylum Chordata; class Actinopteri; order Myctophiformes; family Myctophidae; genus Gymnoscopelus; species Gymnoscopelus microlampas. The sequence continues at coordinate 27,928,126 of NC_139947.1, read as the reverse complement.
GATAATGTACATACCACTGTCACGACTCCTTGCTGCTTAGCTTGCTCGACATGCATAGAACTTGTAACAGAGAGGTCCTCTGTTACTGATGTTGGCAACTTGGCACTTTATAGTATTTATGGGGCCAGGCTTCCAGCATGGACCCATATTGTTATTCGCATTATTATGGGGCCAGGCTTCCAGCATGGACCCATATTGTTATTCGCATTATTTCCGTTTCTTCTTCTTCTGCCACTTTTGGCAGTTCTGGCTGAACCGTGCAGTCGCTTTTTATGAAACTCGGCCATATGATAGATGGTCATGAAAAACGATCAAGAAATAATTCTCACAATCTTTCGTCAAAAGGTGGCGCTATAGCACTCAATTGAAAAATGCCAACTTTGAACAGGTACAACTCATGCCGTGTTTGACCTACAGCCATGAAACTTCGATGCACACATGCGTCTCCTCATGCTGAACAACTTTCACACTCTGACTTTTGACCTCTGACCTTTAGATCTCCCACCATTTGGAATTATATGAAAAACAGTTAAAACCTATCTCCTCCTGGGATTTTTGAGTAATCTGCACGAAACTTTTTACACATGAACTTTGGACCTATACCAAAAAACGTTTGCAAAATATCTTCCATAAGTGAAAAAATGAAGCTTTAATGAGCCAATGAATATTGCAGTTTTATGACAATTATTCATCTGCCCCTAACACATACATGCAGACTTACCATTCTTTGAAACTTTGCAGAAATGTAAAGGGCCATTCCAAATATCACTGAAACCAATCTTACTCCAATTGGTCAAACGGGGGCGCTATAGCAATTTTTTGAAAATTGAAACTTTAAACAGGCAAAAGTCATGCCTCGTTTGGCCGACAGCCATTAGACCTGCTTACACATGTGCCTTGACTAATGAGGAACACATCTATCACGTTGACCAGTAAGCACCGCCCTTAGATTGTCCGCAATCTTGAGCAGTTTGAAAAACACTTAAACCCAGGATTTTTCAGCTATTTGCGTGAAACTGTATGATCTGTGTGATCTCCTTTTTCACAGGTTCTTGTCTGTTGGTGGCTTCTCGCTTAAATGTGTGCCCCACAACCTGAAGGTCACCAGTTCAAGCCTCACTTGGTGCAGACTTCATCTGAGTTGCATTTCACACAACATGACTATCAATGAATACATCTGCAATTGTTAAAGATAACATGAAATACTTAATTGAGTGTTTTTTTACATACAGCTGATCTACAATCTCACAACTTTTCAGATAGCAATGAGAGTATCTTTTTTCAATGTATAACATACTTCATTGTGAAAATAGCCAATGTACAATCTGACAACTTTTAATGGTTTGTGAGCTTGTAGATCGGCTACTTTCACTAATTTTGGTTCTGAGGAGATGTACAATTTCTTCATTGGTAAATGGTTTGTGAACGAGTGATCTTAGTGTTAGTGAAACAGGGGCTTGGGTCATGACAGAAGGCAAGAGTTTGTGATCCTCAACAGACAATATCAGCCTGGACAAAGATATAGCACTATAGGTAGTGTTGCAGCTACCTAAGAGTGCTTCATGACCGTAAGGTTGCCGGTTCAAGCCTCACTTGATGCAGACTCATTTAAGTTGAAATGCAAAAAACATGACTCAATCTATTCCGTTTCCATGGCGCTCTCTCTCTCTCTCTTCAATCTATTCCATTTCCATGTCTTTCTCTTCAATCTATTCCGTTTCCATGTCTCTCTCTCTGTCTCTTCAATCTATTCCATTTGTCTCTCTCTATGTCTCTTCAATCTATTCCGTATCTATCTATCTATATATCTCTCTCTCTCTCTCTCTCTCTCTCTCTCTCTCTCTCTCTCTCTCTCTCTCTCTCTCTCTCTCTCTCTCTCTCTCTCTCTCTCTCTCTCTCTCTCTCTCTCTCTCTCTCTCTCTCTCTCTCTCTCTCTCTCTCTCTCTCTCTCTCTCTCTCTCTCTCTGAGGGGTGGCCATAGCTGAGTGGTTAGTGAGCCCGCCTAGGGAGCCAGAGACTCTGGTTGCCCCAGGTACGATTCCAGGCCAGGTCAGCAAATGTGTCGATGAAATGAAATTTGTCCCTGAGCAAGACTCTTAACCCCTAATTGCTCACAGGCACTCATTGGAAACAAGACCGCAAGGACTTTCATGAACTGACCTGTTAAAGGAATTATCATTTCTCTCTCCTGGCCCCATATTATCGCTGCTTGCAGCTATATTTCCATTTCTTCTTCTTCTTCTTTACGGGGCCAGGCTTCCAGCATGGACCCGTATTGTTATTCGCATTATTCCATTTCTTCTTCTTCTTCTGCCGTTTTTGCCAGTTCTGGCTGAACCGTGCATACGCTTTTTATGAAACTCGGCCATATGATAGATGGTCATGAAAAACGATCAAAAAATAAATCTCACAATCTTTCGTCAAAAGGTGGCGCTATAGCACTCAGTTGAAAATGCCAACTTTGAACAGGTACAACTCATGCCCTGTTTCACCTACAGCCATAAAACTTCAATACACACATGCGTCTCCTCATGATGAACAACTTTCACACTCTGACTTTTGACCTCTGACCCTTAGATCTCCCACCATTTCGAATTATATGAAAAACAGTTAAAACCTATCTCCTCCTGGGATTTTTGAGTAATCTGCACGAAACTTTTTACACATGAACTTTGGACCTATACCAAAAAACGTTTGCAAAATATCTTCCATAAGTGAAAAAATGAAGCTTTAATGAGCCAATGAATATTGCAGTTTTATGACAATTATTCATCTGCCCCTAACACATACATGCAGACTTACCATTCTTTGAAACTTTGCAGAAATGTAAAGGGCCATTCCAAATATCACTGAAACCAATCTTACTCCAATTGGTCAAACGGGGGCGCTATAGCAATTTTTTGAAAATTGAAACTTTAAACAGGCAAGAGTCATGCCTCGTTTGGCCGACAGCCATTAGACCTGCTTACACATGTGCCTTGACTAATGAGGAACACATCTATCACGTTAACCAGTAAGCACCGCCCTTATATTGTCCGCAATCTTGAGCAGTTTGAAAAACACTTAAACCCAGGATTTTTCAGCTATTTGCGTGAAACTGTATGATCAGTGTGATCTCTTTTTTCAGAGGTTTGTCTGTTGGTCCAATAGCGTCCCGCTTAAGTGTATGTCTCACAACCTCAAGGTCACAGGTTCAAGCCTCACTTGGTGCAGACTTCATCTGAGTTGCATTTCACACAACATGACTATCAATGAATACATTTGCAATTGTTAAAGATAACATGAAATACTTAATTGAGTGTTTTTTACATACTTCATTGTGAAAATAGCTGATCTACAATCTCACAACTTTTCAGATAGCAATGAGAGTATGTTTTTTCAATGTATAACATACTTCATTGTGAAAATAGCCAATGTACAATCTGACAACTTTTAATGGTTTGTGAGCTTGTAGATCGGCTACTTTCACTAATTTTGGTTCTGAGGAGATGTACAATTTTCTTCATTGGTAAATGGTTTGTGAACGAGTGATCTTAGTGTTAGTGAAACAGGGGCTTGGGTCATGACAGAAGGCAAGAGTTTGTGATCCTCAACAGACAATATCAGCCTGGACAAAGATATAGCACTATAGGTAGTGTTGCAGCTACCTAAGAGTGCTTCATGACCGTAAGGTTGCCGGTTCAAGCCTCACTTGATGCAGACTCATTTAAGTTGAAATGCAAAAAACATGACTCAATCTATTCCGTTTCCATGGCGCTCTCTCTCTCTCTCTTCAATCTATTCCATTTCCATGTCTTTCTCTTCAATCTATTCCGTTTCCATGTCTCTCTCTCTGTCTCTTCAATCTATTCCGTTTCTATCTTCAATCTATTCCGTTTCCATGTCTGTCTCTTCAATCTATTCCGTCTCTCTCTCTCTCTCTCTCTCTCTCTCTCTCTCTCTCTCTCTCTCTCTCTCTCTCTCTCTCTCTCTCTCTCTCTCTCTCTCTCTCTCTCTCTCTCTCTCTCTCTCTCTCTCTCTCTCTCTCTCTCTCTCTCTCTCTCTCTCTCTCTCTCTCTGAGGGGTGGCCATAGCTGAGTGGTTAGTGAGCCCGCCTAGAGAGCCAGAGACTCTGGTTGCCCCAGGTACGATTCCAAGCCAGGTCAGCAAATGTGTCGATGAAATGAAATTTGTCCCTGAGCAAGACTCTTAACCCCTAATTGCTCACAGGCACTCATTGGAAACAAGACCGCAAGGACTTTCATGAACTGACCTGTTAAAGGAATTATCATTTCTCTCTCCTGGCCCCATATTATCGCTGCTTGCAGCTATATTCTTCTTCTTCTTCTTCTGCCACTTTTGGCAGTTCTGGCTGAACCGTGCAGTCGCTTTTTATGAAACTCGGCCATATGGTAGATGGTCATGAAAAACGATCAAAAAATAATTCTCACAATCTTTCGTCCAAAGGTGGCGCTATAGCACTCAATTGAAAATGCCAACTTTGAACAGGTACAACTCATGCCCTGTTTGACCTACAGCCATGAAACTTGGATACACATATGCGTCTCCTCATGCTGAACAACTTTCACCCTCTGACTTTTGACCTCTGACCTTTAGATCTCCCACCATTTGGAATTATATGAAAAACAGTTAAAACCTATCTCCTCCTGGGATTTTTGAGTAATCTGCACGAAACTTTTTACACATGAACTTTGGACCTATACCAAAAAACGTTTGCAAAATATCTTCCATAAGTGAAAAAATGAAGTTTTAATGAGCCAATGAATATTGCAGTTTTATGACAATTATTCATCTGCCCCTAACACATACATGCAGACTTACCATTCTTTGAAACTTTGCAGAAATGTAAAGGGCCATTCCAAATATCACTGAAACCAATCTTACTCTAATTGGTCAAACGGGGGCGCTATAGCAATTTTTTGAAAATTGAAACTTTAAACAGGCAAAAGTCATGCCTCGTTTGGCCGACAGCCATTAGACCTGCTTACACATGTGCCTTGACTAATGAGGAACACATCTATCACGTTGACCAGTAAGCACCGCCCTTAGATTGTCCGCAATCTTGAGCAGTTTGAAAAACACTTAAACCCAGGATTTTTCAGCTATTTGCGTGAAACTGTATGATCTCTGTGATCTCCTTTTTCACAGGTTCTTGTCTGTTGGTGGCTTCTCGCTTAAATGTGTGCCCCACAACCTGAAGGTCACCAGTTCAAGCCTCACTTGGTGCAGACTTCATCCAAGTTGCATTTCACACAACATGACTATCAATGAATACATCTGTAATTGTTAAAGATAACATGAAATACTTAATTGAGTGTTTTTTACATACAGCTGATCTACAATCTCACAACTTTTCAGATAGCAATGAGAGTATGTTTTTTCAATGTATAACATACTTCATTGTGAAAATAGCCAATGTACAATCTGACAACTTTTAATGGTTTGTGAGCTTGTAGATCGGCTACTTTCACTAATTTTGGTTCTGAGGAGATGTACAATTTCTTCATTGGTAAATGGTTTGTGAACGAGTGATCTTAGTGTTAGTGAAACAGGGGCTTGGAAGGCAAGAGTTTGTGATCCTCCACAGACAATATCAGCCTGGACAAAGATATAGCACTATAGGTAGTGTTGCAGCTACCTAAGAGTGCTTCATGACCGTAAGGTTGCCGGTTCAAGCCTCATTTGATGCAGATTCATTTAAGTTGAAATGCAAAAAACATGACTCAATCTATTCCGTTTCCATGGCGCTCTCTCTCTCTCTTCAATCTATTCCATTTCCATGTCTTTCTCTTCAATCTATTCCGTTTCCATGTTTCTCTCTCTGTCTCTTCAATCTATTCCATTTGTCTCTCTCTCTGTCTCTTCAATCTATTCCATTTGTCTCTCTCTCTGTCTCTTCAATCTATTCCATTTGTCTCTCTCTCTGTCTCTTCAATCTATTCCATTTGTCTCTCTCTCTGTCTCTTCAATCTATTCCATTTGTCTCTCTCTCTGTCTCTTCAATCTATTCCATTTGTCTCTCTCTCTGTCTCTTCAATCTCTCTCTCTCTCTCTCTCTCTCTCTCTCTCTCTCTCTCTCTCTCTCTCTCTCTCTCTCTCTCTCTCTCTCTCTCTCTCTCTCTCTCTCTCTCTCTCTCTCTCTCTCTCTCTCTCTCTCTCTCTCTCTCTCTCTCTCTCTCTCTCTCAGGGGTGGCCATAGCTGAGTGGTTAGTGAGCCCGCCTAGGGAGCCAGAGACTCTGGTTGCCCCAGGTACGATTCCAGGCCAGGTCAGCAAATGTATTGATGAAATGAAATTTGTCCCTGAGCAAGACTCTTAACCCCTAATTGCTCACAGGCACTCATTGGAAACAAGACCGCAAGGACTTTCATGAACTGACCTGTTAAAGGAATTATCATTTCTCTTTCTCTCTCCTGGCCCCATATTATCGCTGCTTGCAGCTATATTTTGCAGTTGTATTTTGCATGATTTTAAGTATTTATTGAATTCTAATCATGGGCAAGTGCAATGTGTAATAGGTATGAGTGTGATAAGAGACCAAGGGCAATATGTTTGAGTAGTGCAATGTAGGGAATGCTGGGTGATTATTGAAAGCTTAACATGTCCCTGTAAGTTGTGATGTGGCCAGAGTAATTGGGCTGGACCAAGTCAGAAGAGCAGAGGGGGCGTTGAAATGTGTATTTATTTGGAGCTGCTAAGGATATTGTGTAAATGTTGTAGTATGAGAATTATTATTGGTGTAGTTCATGGAGTTTAATAGAGGTTATGAGAGTTCATGTTATCTGTATCTATGGGTGTGTATTATCCGGTAATCTACCCCTTGATATGGTTGAGTCCAAACTAATTGCCTCCACCTGAGTATAAAAGGCTGCCAGCCACAAACACGCTCAGTTGGTGGTAAGATGAGAGCTGGACACCACCATGGCATTTGGGGTGGAGTGCTTCCTATGTGTTCATGTATTTTTTGTATTGTTGGTGAACAATCAGAATAAATACACCTTTTTGGCTGCAGCTTATCAAGACCTCTGTACTAACTCCAACCGCAAGTCGGGCAGTCTAACAGAACTACAGCCTGACGTTACTCGTCAACCAAGAAAATGGCAGAAGCGGAGTTAACGGAGAATCTTAACTCTGATGTCACTACACCCGTTCCCTATAGGTGGAAGTTGAAGAAGTGACTTTTAAAAAAGATAATTAGTGCAGCAGAGAATAACACGGGGAGAAGTATCATTTTTAGAAAATAAATCGGTTTGTGGGATATATTTATATTGTAATTAGAGGCACTCGGATAAACAGAAGGGCGCAGTAATGCAACAATTTAGGATGCCAGCGGCCATTAAACCCTATAAAGAAAGAGAAACAGAAAGTACATACAAGAATATATATTATACTGAAACTTGTCACTGTAATGTAACGTGAGTTCTTCGAAAGACTTATATAAATGTCCCAAATCAAAAAGTACACTGCAACTGGTTAGACAAAAGAGACCAAAAATCATTGCTTCAAGTTATAATAAAAAGGGTTTATTATTAAGTATTTATCACAAGTTATGAGCCCTAGAATGGGGACGGTAGAATCCTTACTTTCACATGAGTGGAAGCACGGAGGCAAACCGTCATTTGCTTTAAATATTATCTTAAATTGCCAACGTCATTCACGGCCGTGACAACACTGTCAATTTAATTACACCCAAAAAGGTGGAAAAAATACCACTGAAAGATTCTTTGACAATAGCAAAGAGATCTTAGTAATAGTTTCTCTTAAAGCTCTTAAAGCGTTTCACAATCCCATCACTGATTAAAACATACAGATTAAACCCACATTGCTTAGAAATGGATAAAAGTATAGAGTGATGCTTGGGAAAAAGAAACATATGTAGTGTATGTTTTTAAATTTGTGGGAAGGAAGAACATGGGGAAAATAAAAGTCACAGAGTAGAAAGAGAGAGAATCGCATTGGAAATACATTACTGCAATATTTTCTGAGTTAGGCTCACAGTATAACAGATAAATATTTTCTTGTAAACACAGTAATGCCGCCTTAAAATATGCACAAGTTATCTGGTTAGCCTGAATATCTGGGCCTTGCTTGAGTGGTCCTCTGGGCCTGGTTCTGGTGTAAGGCGTACAGGCGCAAGCCAAACTTGGCACTTTTCCTAAACGAGTGGTCGAACGTTCTCTTCGCTCAGTGTAAAGGTTTACTGAGCATCTCTTCAGCACACTCCAATGTGCCTGGGTCGGGTCGCAAAGTTGACTGGCGGCGAGGTCTTCTGGGAAGGGGGGCACTGACACTCTGATGATCAGTGATCGCTGCCTTCTTCTGGGAGACGGAATGATGCCGTGGTCGGTCTTCTCGTTATGGGCACTTGGATGCCCCGGGAGTCGTCTCATCCCCGTTGGTGGTTGCAGAGCAAAGAAGAGCATTTGTGGGAGATACTTATAAACTCCTTGTTCCGGCGTTTCTCCTCTCCCCAAAGTTCTTTGATGTGCCCAAAAGTTATCTCTATGCTAATTCCTTATCTGGTGTGGGTGCTTAACCCAGGGGCACAGGGAGGGTGAAACCACTTGGTGCACTTTTGACCGAGGTCAGCCTGGGACATCCCCATGCTAATGTAATCATAGGACATACATTTGGTCATACAGCATAGTAATACATTTTCACATTATTGTCCATTCGTCCATATGTCTCTTCATGAGGCAACTTATAAAATGTCTCTTTGTGGCGAAAGCATGATTTCCAGTGTGCTAAAAAAGAGAGAGAGAGAGAGAGAGAGAGAGAGAGAGAGAGAGAGAGAGAGAGAGAGAGAGAGAGAGAGAGAGAGAGAGAGAGAGGGTGTGTGTGTGTGTGTGTGTGTGTGTGTGTGTGTGTGTGTGTGTGTGTGTGTGTGTGTGTGTGTGTGTGTGTGTGTGTGTGTGTGTGTGTGTGTGTGTGTGTGTGTGTGTGTGTGTGTGTGTGTGTGTGTGTGTGTGTGTGTGTGTGTGTGTGTGTGTGCGTGTGTGTGTGTGTGTGTGTGTGTGCGTGCGTGTGTGCGTGCTTCTAGGCTCAGTGAGTTCACACGGGGTTGGTGTGAACTTTTGGCACCTCCCGGGTTAGGGTATCCGGGATGGCCATGCCGTTTGGGTGAATTATTTCAGGGGTCTGGTTCTTCTTCCTGGCGTCCCGCTTTTGATCTCTTATCTTATCAGGGCTGGATACAGATGGTGGGTGAAGATTGTGGGGAAGTCCAAAAGCCCCTTTGTTCGGCATTTGTCTTTTATGGTTTTCTCGCGATGTCACCCTGGTGCCAGTGTGCCAACTACAAGCTTGTCAACTGTTTTCTGAAGAGCCTTCTTGATAACTCCCTTCAAGGTGAACTTCTTCTTCTTCCTGTCCAGCAGCTTGTCCAGCTCGTTGGACAGTGCTCTCACCTCATCCTTCAGCCCCCGGATTTCCGTGTCTTTCGCTTTCATGTTCTTCTTGAACTTGATTATCGCCTCGAACTTTTCGTCCGCTTCGTCCTTCAGTTTTGTATTCTCGGCCGCACATTTCTCCAGAGTCTTTTCCGTGTCCCTAAGGGCCTTTCGCTCGTCCTGCAACCCGGTCTTTGTAGCGGTCAGCTCGTCGTCTAGATCTTCACCCCTGTTCCGCGCCGCGAAAAGGTTTTCGGTGATCGCCTTCTTTTCCGCAAACAGGTCCTCTCTCTCCTTCATCCAGTTCCTGTCATTCGTTCCCAACAGGGTCCTGAAGCCCCCTGCCATAGCGTGCTTCTCGATTTCCCAAAGCTGCTCCTGTGCAATCCATTCTCCCTTCATGCTGTCCCGTTCGCGCTCCAGCTTCTCTTTCTCCTCCGTGGTTTCCGTCAAGGTCGTTTGGTCAGAGACCAGGGAGACTTCCACTTGTTGGAACTTGGCCCTCGTGTCTTGTAGCTTCTCGTCCATGTCTTTGATCTTCTGAACTAGTGTGTTAAACTTCTGCGCCAACGCTTGATATTCTCGAAACTGTTTCTGTCTCTCCTGGATCAACTTGTCGTTCACCTCCATCTCGTTGCGGAGATCCTGGAACTCACTGGCCAACTCCTTGAAGTGATCCTGGAAACTTCGCCTGAGGCGCTTTTGATCGCGACCCATGGAGGTTAGCATGCCCTGCAAGGCATCTATGTTCTTGCATAACTTCTCTCTCTCTTCCTTGGCCTTGGTGCCGACAAGTTCTGTGCATTTTCCTTCCAAGTCCTTATGGTTTGAGACGAGCGACTCTTTCATTTTGGTGAAATTGTCCATTTCGGCGGTCAACGCGTCCTTCATGGCTTGCATCTCCTGTTTCTCCTGTTTCAGTTGTCTGTTCATCCAGACGATCTGGTTGATCTGCACCACCGTCACTTGAGCGACCCGTAGCTCCTGAGACAGAGTCTGCTTTTCTGTCATCAGCTCATGCAGCCTCGCTTTCCCCTGTGCTGCTGTCTGCTGAGGTGAGACAGGTTGCTCCTTACCCATACTCTTAGGAGACTTACTCTTGAAGTACGGGGTGTGTCTGCCTGTACCTGAGTACCGCCCGAATGTTGCTGGGTACCGTCTGGCTGCCCCTGAGTCCCGTCCGACTGTGGAGAACGTGTCAGCAGCTCTCTCTCGCGGACTCTCGCCAGTCTCACTCTCTGTCTGGCCAGCTGCTAAGATCTGCTTCTGCTCTTCGCTGAGTTTGTCACTCCCCTCGACACCGAGGATTAGGGGTGGATTCTCCCCCGCCTGGCGGTTGAGACTCGGCCCATAAACTGTTTTAAAATGTGATATGCGGTGCTTAAACAACTGTTTTGCACGCATGACCTGTCTGAGGTCTTTCTTCTTCGATTTGTCTCCCATCTTTTGCGGTCTGATGAACGATGGTCGAATATTGTCAAAGGTCATGCTATCCATGATCCCATACTAAAGAGTGTCACTCTCATATCCCTATATTGGATGACAAATGAAGACATAGAAGTGTGAATCTAAACTGATGTTGCAAACATAACACACTCGTTCTTATATGGAGAACTCAAGAGCTTATAGACGTACTTAGTGACATCAACGCCCAAATTAGGACAACAGCACACCCACCACAGTCTGTGCTGAATGGCAGCTGCCTCGGACGAACTCCTGGGGTCTGGGCGATGGAGGGTGTTTGTTTGGCATGAATACTGTAGGTAAACTTTTAGTTTGTATGGTCCAGTCACACAACAGTATGTCATAAAGGTCCCTCTATTTTATAATGTCTGAGAGGGTCGGAGGCACTCCGCTGACGCATCGTGCCTCTCAGCCATTATAAAATACAAGGTAAACTAAGACCTCTTGTGGCTTATTGCTTTAGTAAAATAAACACTGATGGTTTTACAGTGTAACCTCGGGGTGTTCCACTTTTGGAGATAAAAAAATAAAAAGAGTAGAAATGGAAGAAATGGAAATCGCTGGTCCAGAAATAAATAAATAAAACAAAATAAAACAGTCTCACAGAATATGAAAAATAAATACAAATAAAATGAAAAAGTGGGGGGAGAGTAGTCTGAATTGGGTTCTGGAGCAGTGCTCCACCTCATACATCGGACTCAACTGCCAGCCGTGTGCGATTCCAAGTCAGTGGGACCACATCCACTAGAGACGCTGTGAAAGTGCACCATCTAGCGTCTCCTGTGAGAATTGTCCCACTATGACCAGTCATTTCTGTGTGCAACACTCACCCGCATTAGGTGACACCCTGCTAGGGCAGCCATTGGCTCTTGTCTCAGACCTTCCCCGAGGTGATTGGTGGAGTGACGAGCACTCAGCACGTGACCTCTACAATGAGCTTCCTCCCACTGAAGATAATGTGTGGTGCAGCAGATATATAAACCCCCCCGACTGTAAAGACATTATCTGTCATGGTGTAGATCGTAACACATTGAATCTCATAGGAATAAAATAAACGAATAATGCATAGTAAAATTGAACTGCTGTTGAAACTATGTAGATTTTTTTATTTTCACTCTAATAGTTTAAATCCTGTTGAATATTGTGACGGCCCTCGGGGGCATTTGTCAGGGCTCTGCTGTGTAATTGTTCCCTGTTGCAATGCTGGTTGGAGGGTGGAGTGTGAGGTGATATGGGGAAGGGGAGACACCTGGCCACCAGCGTTGCCATGTCTGCTCATTATACGCGACTTTGGGCTTGTTTTTCTGTATAGTCGCTTGTAAATATTGGTAGTTACGGGTTGCGTTTTTTCTGGGCTTGTTTCTGAAATTTAGTTGCTTATTTGGGCTTGCTTCCAATCATTATATTCTATTATGGTTGAAACCAGTGGTTTATATATAATATGTATTTGTCCACAAACCCCCATTGGAAAATACTTGTTGTTAGAATGTTTCAAAAAATATTCCACATTTAGCACCCCCCCCCCCCTTATTTTTGGGGAAAATAGCAGATCTACAAGTTCACAACGCATCGTGACGCGTTGTGAGCTTGTAGATCTGCTATTTTCAAATAGCTTATATATACCGTAGGTTTAAAGTGTGACCCAGTCGCTTCTTTTGGGCTTGTTTTCATAGACCTGGTTGCTTGTTTCTCTCGCAATATCTGGCAACACTGCTAGCCACTGTCTCTCCACAGACTATAAAACACCTGTCCTGTACAATGGAATCATTTCGTTTTTGCCACCTGTGTCACGCGGCCACACAGAGAGCATTTCTTGTTCAATTTAGTTTCACTTATTGTTTGCTTCCATGTAGTTATGTTTAGCAGTATGCCTGCTTTATTGCCAAATATTACGTAAGAAAGAGGCAAACATTGCGAAATTTGCTGAACTACAAGCAAGTTGTGAGCTTGTAGTTCGGCTATTTTCACAATATTTATCTGTGGAACTGAGTCAAACTAAATGTAATGCCTACAAATCCAAGTGCTTGTCAGGTTGGGCGGGTCCCCAGTTCAAATAATGATTATTTTGGGGGGTTGCGGCTTGAAATGTTTGGGAACCCTTGGTCTAAAGCACTGTTTCTCAACGTCTCACTCTCAACAGACGCTAATGGGTCTTCTGTGAGTGTTCAATTCCAGAGTAAAATGAACACTGATGGTTTTACAGTGTAGATTGGTGTTACACTTTTGGAGTAAAACACTTTTTTAAATTAAATAAATGAATGAAAAAGTGGGGGGAGAGTAGTCTGAATTGGGTTCTGGAGCGGTGCTCCACCTCATACATTGGACTCAACTGCCAGCGGTGTGCGATTCCAAGTCAGTGGGACCACATCCACTAGAGATGCTGTGTGTGAAAGGGCACCACCTAGCTTCTCCTGTGAGAATTATCCCACTTACACCTGTCATTTCTGTGTACATCACTCACCCGCATTAGGTGACACCCTGCTAGGGCAGCCATTGGCTCTTGTCTCAGACCTTCCCCGAGGTGATTGGTGGAGTGACGAGCACTCAAGCATGTGACCTCTACAATGAGCTTCCTCCCACTGAAGGAACTAGGGGGTGCAGCAGATATATAAACCCTCCCGACTGTAAAGACATTATCAGTCATGGTGTAGATTGTTACACATTGAATCTCATAGGAATAAAATAAATGAACTAGAAAAAGTGCTCCTCGGAGCACAGGTCTCCGCCAGGTCAGGTAGGCTATTGTGGCCTCCTGGTGGCACTATAATAGGCCAACGTGAAAAGGGTGCCATTTCTTCTTAGGCCTTGCACGACAATCGGACACTGACTGCATTCATATTTTGAGGCATTTTGTTAAAAACATGTGTTTCGCTAAATTAGACTTGTTGGTGGCGCTATAACAGGCCAATGTTAAAAGGGTGGCATTTGTTCCTCAACATTGTGTGAATGTGCGTGCAAAGTTTGAGCGCAATTGGATGGTGCGTTCATGATTTGCAGAATTTTGTTCAAAACAAGCCAATAATGCAAACTTTAGATGTCAATCTTAGCCAATCAGTATGGAATATGAAAAATCAAACACATCCGTCGTGATCACATGACTATAGAGATCATGTGTACCGATTTGCGTGAAATTTGGATAAAATTGGAAGGAGTAGTATAAAAAAATGTGTTTTACACAAGTCGGCCTCCTGGTGGCGCTATGAAAGGCAGATGTGAAAAATGCAGGGCAAAGATTTTTCCTTGACCTATAGGGAGTGTGCATACAAAGTTTTACACAGATCGGTGCAATTATAGGTAAAAACACGAAACGGCCTGTTATAGCGCCACCATGAGGCTGATTTGAAATTTTTTAAATGGTAGTTATTCCTCGGCCTAATGGGAATGTGCGTGCAAAATTTCACGGAAATTGAATGCTGTGTTCATGATTTGAGGCATTTTGTTCAAAACGGTGCACTCCTGCAAACTTTGGAAGACATTTTTAGACAATCAGGATGGAATATGAGAAATCTGAAAGACCCGTTTCGTTTAATGACTATAGAGATACTGTGTACGGATTTGTGGGATTTTTGGACAAAATCTGTAGGAGTACTGTCAAAAAATGTGTTTTGCACAAATCGGCCTCCTGGTGGCGCTATAACAGGCCCCTGTGAAAAATTTGGGGCAGAGGTTCTGCTCTGGTATCCAGGGACTGTGTGTGCACAGTTTGGCTGCGAGCAAGCCAACGGTGCCGGAGATTAGCTGTACACAGACAGATCGAATGACGGACGGACGGACGGACGGACGGACGGACGGACAGGGGGTAAAACATACTCTCTCGCCATGCCTTTCGGCCTGGCGGAGACAATAATGCATAGTAAAATTGTACTGCTGTTGAAACTATGTAGATTTTTTTTATTTTCACTCTAATAGTTTAAATTCTGTTGAATATTGTGACGGACCTATGCTGTGTAATTGTTCTCTGTTGCAGAGCTGTTTGGAGGGTGGAGTCTGAGGTTATCAGGGCAAGGGGAGACACCTGGCCACTGTCTCCCCACAGACTATAAAAGACCTGGCCTGTCTGGTTAATTGTATATGTTTCCTCCTGGCCAAGCTGTTGGAGTATAGAGGATATGCGCATGCTTAAAGTGAATGGCACATCGAGTGGCAAAGCAACATGCAAAGTGAGTTTAATATTGTTTAATGTTGTTTAATGCAATCAGATATGACTTTTCTGTTTGGATGCATGGGCTGTCAAGGCCAGAGAGTATTTTTTTTGACACTCAGTAGGCATTCCTGCATAACTTCTGGGTTTGATGATGTCACACGCATATCCTCTATTGCCTCACAGAAATTGCTATTCCACGGATATAACCTTTTTCTAAAACTGGTTCCATGTGCAAAACTCTGCTGCTTGCCTCCTCACCAGAACCAAATCCAGAGACCACATCAAACCAGCCCTCCATGACTTTCATTGGCCCTCAGTAAACACAGAATAGATTCCAAAATACTCATGGGGTGACAGGGCTAAGGGCTTTTTCAATTGCAGCCCCCACCCTTTGGAACCAAAACCCACCTTTTCAGACTTGCTTTCCCTGCCTAACCCAAACCCAAATCTCCCTTTCTTCCTCTTAGTCTTAGCTTATTGTTTTTAGCCTTTTAACGTTTTTTTCTTTTTTGCTCCTAATAAAATAGTTTTTAAGCTGTTTTGTAAAGCAACTTTGGGTACTAAGAAAAGCGCTATATAAGTCTGATGTATTATTATTATTATTATTATTCATTCTAGATCCTTGGAACCTTTGTGATTTTACGGAAAGCCTTGTATTTCCACCAATTTAAAGCACCATTGTAATTGGGGGAAGAGGAGTCCCCAGTTGCCCTAGGTTCGATTTCAGGCCTAGCCAGCAATGCGTTGAATATGACCGGTCAAAGTGTCCATTTAACAGGGGGACTCAAGGACTCAGTACAGTTTCACTTTTCTTTTCTTTATATGATCATTTTTCGCTTGCTTTTACCATTGTTTATATTGTATCCACATCTTCCAACCTGTAGAATAGGGACACGCCCACTTTGCTCCCCAGTTCAGGGAAAGAAAAAACAAGCATTTTTTGCTTCCATTTCTGAACCAACTTTTAGGGTTCTGAACCAGTTCATTTTTTCACTCATTTTCACTGGAAACACTCTGAACTGGTTCAAAAAGGAAAAGATAACGAAACCGGTCCAACCCCAGTATAAAAGGGGCCAGTCAGAGCATTTCTTGTTTCATGTTTCACTTACAGTATGTTTGCGTTGATGTAGTTATGTTTAGCTGTATGCCTGCTTCATGTGGCAAAGCATGCTGGGATTTGTAGGCTTGCAGGCCATTCTCTTTCAGAGAATGTGAATGGAAAAGGATCCATTTAGGTCCATTTGTACACTCTCAGGGTTACAGACAGATAGGGGTCCATTTGGACACCTATTATGTAAATGAATACCCTACTATGTCGTACAAGAGTGTCACACACAAGTAGAAAAATAGCAGATCTAGAATACAGTGAAAAGTATTAACAAGAGCTTGTGACTAAATAATAACTATATGGATAAAGTGGAACACAGGTTCTGTTTTTTCATTTCCTAAAAAGTAACAGTTTTGGACATAAAAGGTTTCCACCCCCGACAGTGACTATATGTGATATTTAAATAGACAATAGATGTATTCTGAAGACGCTCATTAAGACTAGCAAGTTGTTTTAGGTTTCGCTGGCCTAGCAATTAAGGCGCATACCACATATATAGGCTGTAATGCAGAATGACAGCGAGTCGTGGTTCGATTCCAGAGCCCGATAATCTTTGCGGATGTGTGTCACTCCCCGTATCTCTCTCCCCGTTTCCTGTCTCTCTCTACTGTGTACTATCAATAAAAGCAGAGAAGCCCCAAAAAATATCTGGCAAGTTTGGCATTTGCATCAGATTATAAGTGTGTTCAGTGTATGTTTGTACAGAGACCTGCAGAGAGGAAGGTGTTCTTTGCCAGGCTCAGGCTTGTGGTCAGGTTGAAGGTTTCACATGTGTCATGTACATGATGTACAGCCTGCTCTGTGACCACATCCTGTGCTCTAGTGCTGTTCTCTACACCCCAGCATATACAGCGCCGGTTTAACTACCAACATGCACAACCTTCATCATTTTAGTCAACTGTCATTTATGGAGTGGGAAAACAAACTAACTACCTAAATATTCAATAACTTAAAGACGGGGTGCCGTGATTTTCAGTGATCCCCCGCCCCAAAACATGATCATCCGGTATTATGGTTATACTAGGAGGAAATATTTTTTCAAAAAAGTGTACAGAAAGTGTTCAAATTATGTTTTTATGTGGACACGCCTCCAGTTCATTAAGTATAGGTTTGTTTAGTTCAGGGGTCTTCAACAGGGCGTCCGGGACCCCTATGGGGTCCTCAGAGTTAGGTCCGCCAAATCTTTGTGTTATATGATTTATTTATTTTTTACCTTAACCACTTGAACACTAGCATCCCTTTTTCTGAGGAGAACTTTAGCCAAAAATAGCAGATCTACAAGCTTGTAGATCAGCTATTTTTGGCAAAGAGGTATGTGTAGAGGGGGGAAAAGAGCAGACCAAATAAACAGAAAAGTTTAATCTGAAACACAATTTTATACAATATAGAGGGGGTCCCTGCTTCATCTCTCTCTCAGCTAGGGGGTCCTTGGCCTGAAAACGTTGAAGAGCCCTGGTTTAGTTTACTGTTTAATAAGAAAACAATGTTGCACATTAAGCAAATCATCTGGGGACCCCCCCCAATCACTGGTGTAAAAAATACAAGTAAAATTAAATTATTAAAATAAATAAAAAACAGTCTCAGAATATGAAAAAAACAAATATAATGTAAAAAGTGGGGGGAGAGTAGTCTGAATTGGGTTCTGGAGCAGTGCTCCACCTCATCCATCGAACTCAACTGCCAGCCGTGTGCGATTCCAAGTCTATGGGACCACATCCACTAGAGACGCTGTCAAAGTGCGCCATCTAGCTTCTCCTGTGAGTATTGCCCCACGTAGACCCGTAATTTCTGTGTGCGACACTCACCCGCAATCAGGTGATGCCCTGCTAGGGCAGCCATTGGCTCTTGTCTCAGACCTTCCCCGAGGTAATTGGTGGAGTGACGAGCACTCAAGCATGTGACCTCTACAATGAGCTTCCGCCCACTAAAGGAAATGCGTGATGCAGCCAATATATAAACCCCCTCGACTCTAAAGACAATATCAGTCATGGTGTAGATTGTTACATATTTAATCTCATATAAATACATAAAAAGAATGCATGGAACAATGAACTGCCGTTGAAACTATAGCAAAGTTCGATTTTCGCCTTAATAGTTTAAAATCACGTTGAATAATACACAGAGACATGAGGCAAAGCATGCTGGGAATTATGCAAATCAGTACGGGTTTCATTGGTCTCTTATCACGCGGAACAGAGTTTGATTACTTTGATAGAATACTTTATTAACAGTTTGCAAAGACAAGCACAGGGAAGTGCAGTTCAATATAAGGTCTGTTAAGAGGATTTTAAACCCAAGAAAGCACTATGGCTTGTTTCCATTGGGTCCTTTGTACTCAATTCATCGAAGAAGAGCCAGAGAAGAGGAGTAATACTTCATTATTAATAGAAGGCTCTGACGTTGAAGAACCAACACGTTTTCGCAGACCACACACATGTGAGTAGTTTTGAACATTTCATCGATCCGAAAATAATGAATGTAAATGTCCCCGTTAAATTAGCGCTTGAATGAATGAAAACAACTCAGTAAACTCGTCCTGTGCAGTGTTGCCAGGTCCGCTTATTATAAGCGACTTTGGGCTTGTTTTTTCTGTTAAGTTGCTGTACATATTGGTAGTTGTGGGTTGCGGTTTTTGATTGATTTATTGAATACTTTATTAACATTATATATATATTATATTTTATATATTTTGGCTTGCTTCCCATTTCCAAATACTTTTATTATCCACTGACGGACCTCCATCTGACATTATAATTTGTGCCAGGAACCCCTGTATAGGTTGTTATTTTGTTTAAAAAATATTCCACATTTCACACTTTTTTCCTCAAGAAGGTTTTTGGTTGAAAATAGCCTATCTATTGAAGTGCTCATATGGCCGCTTCTTCTGGGCTTGTTTTCATAGACCGGGTTGCTTATTTCTCTCGCAAAATCTGGCAACACTAGCCCTGGGTTCCCTGCTATTAGCAATAACTTATACTTGCCACTAGATGGCAGACATGCTCAATATGAGCATGCATCCCTGTTCGGGGAGAAGGGGCTTTGAAGAAACTGATAAAACAACAGTGATGGAAGAAGTACTACAATGTTGTAAAAGTATCAATACCCTATTGTAGAAATAGTCTGTTACAAGTAAGAGTCAGGTATTCAAAATGTACTTAAGTAAAAGTAGAAAAGTATTTGAGATGGCTTCTACAGTATTGTTATCAGAATATACTTAAAGTATTCCAAAAGTAAAAGTAGGCTACTCATTATGCAAAAGGTCCCATTTCACAAGTTTTAAAATGTATAAAAATCATTTGAAAGTAGCAGATCTACAAGCTTGTAGATCAAATTGCCAAAGTATATATATATATATATATATATATATATATATATATATATATATATATATATATATATATATATATATAGGCCAAATTAATATATGTATAGGTCTGAAGTGGTTTTGTAATAAAATAACTAGTAACTAAAGTTTTCAAATAATTTTAAGGGAATAAAAGTACAATATTTACCCCTGAGATGTAGTGGAGTAGAAGTTAAATTATTGAAAATTGGAAATAATCCAGTAAAGTAAAAAATACCTCAAAATTGTAATTAAGTGTACGTGGTTACTTTACACCACTGTAAAACAACATATTTAATTTTTTACAAGTGTCCTCCACCGGCAGCTGTAAACAGCGGTACATTTTCACATATGTCATATTCAGTAGATTACCGCTAGGATCTCTTTAAACTGGAGAGGAGGCTGAATGGCAGAGGTTAGGCAGGGGGACCTAAGGAGGAATAATACACAACCACTATTAATTTATACCTTAACCGTTGTTATAAGTGTGCAAATTGTTTTCACGAACAACTGGATGCCAATTCATTATCTGAATTCATCATAACTACTGACACCACACACACACACACGTACACGCACACGCACACACATACTGGTCTGTGGGCGGTGGTCAACATCCACAGGGCAAGGACCTCTTCATACAGAACCAAGAGAAAGCAGTATGGATGGACTGAATGTAGAAGAAGCACAGCCTCATAAAGAACTTGGATGGATGGTGGTGAATGCAGCATGGAGACATGAATAGTATAGTAGTGCACAGTCGCCATCATGAAAGGAGGAGATAAATACAGTGTCTTCAAGGACATGCTCTCATACCTGGCCTTCTATCACCCACAACGCACCTGATAAACTCCATCTCTCAATTCCATTTCAATTCAATTCAAAGAGGCTGTATGGTAGTGTCGATTTTGACAGCAAATGTTGATTCAGTTTTAGTCATAGTCTTTTGAATAACATTCTATTTCTTAGTCATAATTTAGTAATCTGAAATGTTTTACTGTTAGTCTAGTTTTAGTCGACTAAATATCATAAGGTTAAAGTCGACTAAATCTACAGTTGATTTAGTCGACTAAAATGTATTTTGGCGGTGCCTTGATGGCGTCTTAAAGGCTGATTTTACACTTGGTTGCATGCTGAAAATAGCCGATCTACAAGCTCACAACGAGCTTGTAGATCTGCTATTTTCAGAGTGCAACACCCAAGCGTCTTTTAGTTCTACTGGTTCTCTTCTCCACTAGATCCCTCACTAACATTTTAGTCTAGTTTTTATTTGTTGACGAAATTGTCAACATATTTAGTCTTAGTTTTAGTCATCATAGCTTAGTTTTTTTTTGTTTTCGCCAGTGAAAAAAAGTAGTCGACGAGCATCTTCCGTCATAGTTTTAGTCGACGAAATCAACACTTGCTGTATTGGCATGATAAAATGTACGTTTGCATTGCCAAAGCTAAAGTGGAACAAAACAATCAAAACAAAACTATTAAATGGGAGCTGGGTTACAACTCAACAACCTTACAATGAGCTTACTCTGTGCAGACGGTGCAGGGATATACACACAATGATTTGTGGTCCTCGTGCCATATGGTGGTTGTATTCCATCATACATCCCTCTCCTGTCACAACAGATCACAAATCGTGCCGCTATGTTTGCACATTGTTGTACTTCACCCAGCAGATATGGGAGTTTTTTTGGAGGTCATTAGTGTTGTTGTTTTCAAACTCTTTGGGTGATTGTAATCTGTGGAAAGTGTCTCTGTCTTGGTACAGTGAGCTAGAGGCTATATGGGGAAGTGTAGCTGCAGTTTCTACTTCAATTTGTGTGCAGTGGGTGCACCGTCTTGTCTTCTCTCTAGAGCCAGGTCTGCCTATGGCGGCCTTTCTTGATCGCAAGACTAGGTTCACTGGGTCTGTACATGTAATAGTCAAGGCTTTCCTATAGTTTTGGTGGATCAGTCACAGTTCTCAGGTATTCTGCACAGTGTACTCTCTCTCTCTCTCTCTCTCTCTCTCTCTCTCTCTCTCTCTCTCTCTCTCTCTCTCTCTCTCTCTCTCTCTCTCTCTCTCTCTCTCTCTCTCTCTCTCTCTCTCTCTCTCTCTCTCTCTCTCTCCCCAAGCCACATCGGATTTCCTGACAGAGCTACCAGTTGCCCACTGTGCTAAATTGGTTACATTTCTGTCACTCTTTCCTTCACAAGGGGACATTGATATTCAACACTCAGCCTTGTGTTGAGTCTGCCTCGTGTGCCGTGAGAACAAAGAATTCCCATTTCAGCTCAAAAGAAAAAAGAGAGTCAGGGAGGGAGGGAGGAAGAGAGAGTGATATTTCTGGGGGCATTTTGGGTGACCTCAAGACACCTCAGGAGAAAGAGGAAAATGTGACCTAAATCATCACCAAAGTCCTTGAAGAGGCACGCACTCATATTAATAACCTCTCCTCTCCCTCCAAATCCAACTTTCATTTAACCTCCTTCCCATTCCGTCTGCGTAGCCTAGCTCTCTTTCACTCACATGGCCCTGCAGGGCCACAGACTTAATCTCACAGTCCTTAAAATAATCAACCTAATTGAAGTGTAAGGCAAAACTACTGACTCAATTCAATTCAATTCAACAGGCTTTATTGGCATGACATTTGACAAGAGTTGCCAAAGCACAATTACAATTATGACATGTGTGTGTGTGTGTTAGGGTTTATGATTTTCCGGGAATTCTCTCATTTTAAATCCCAGGAACTTTCAGACCTTTTCCCAGGCTTCCCGGGAATTCCTGTACTGGCATATTGTTTGATCAGACAGACCACCATGTGTTGTGCCGTTAACGCATTAACTTTAGCGTGCGTTTTCTCGTGTTAAGCTTACTAAGCTATCATCGGTCTAAATACCCAGACGCGCAGTGGTTTCCAGGAATACCAAAACGCTCGCAAATCCGGCAGTATTCACCTGGTATTCCTAAACGTAACCTCAGTAAAACCATGAGCAAAAAAGGAAAGAATGTGCCAAAAAGGCACAAAAATCCAGGTCCAGGATTTGAAATTAAAAAGCCTTTATTGGGCAATGGGCTTACAAGAACATTAAAAAACACCAACGCGTTTCGGCAAACGCCTTCTTCACACCCTGAACCCTTTTTTGCTCATTCTGTATTCCCTTTCATGAGCACCGGTGGTTTGAGGGATACCAGTAGCGCTCCTGCCATCTCTCTCTCTCTCCTCAGTAAAACTATATTCCTAACCTTATCCCCAGTAAAACAAATACAAGAATACAAGAACCGCTTGTCTGTGAAAGAAATGGGGGATGACGTTTTTTGGTGCGACCTCCGGGATCCCGGGAACCGAAGCCAATTCCCGGGAGGGTAAATATCTCCGGGAATCCCGGCATTAAACCCTAGTGTGTGTGTGCGTGTGTGTGCGTGCGTGTGTGCGTGTGTGCGTGCGTGCGTGCGTGCGTGCGTGCGTGCGTGCGTGTGTGTGTGTGTGTGTGTGTGCGTGCGTGTGCGTGTGTGTGTCATGATCTGCTCCTCTTAAGGTTCGGTTTAGGCATAGTTTTACTGAGGTTAACTTTACAAATACCTGGTGGCGACCGTTGCGAGGTCGCCGGATTTGACCTGGGGCGAGCGTTCTTTCATTCGTTTTATCTCTCACTTTGCTCTCTTTCTCCTCCTCTCTCTCTCACCTCCTCATTCCATTGCATTCTCTGTTTAGTTTCTATAGCTCTATTTCCAGTATGTTCACGTCTAGGTTTTGTAGTTCTAATTCCCAGGTGTCTGTTGTTGCAATCTACTCAGGTGTCTCCCGTTTGTAATCCTTCCCTTGTGTATTTAAGTTTGCTCCCTTAGTTCAGGCTGTGTGCTGTCATTTTCAAATGTGTGTCTGTAGTGTTAAGTGGGCTAAGTCCCTAGTCCATTGCTCTCTGGCCACCACATGCTTTTCCAGTCTTCATCATAGCATTAGTTTCCAATTTTGTTAAGGTTGACAGGCTGTCACCTTCTGTCCTGAGCTCCTGTTTTGTTCCTGCATCCAATAAATATCCTGTCTGCATTTTGGTCGTACACCCCTCACACTGTGTGTGTGTGTGTGTGTGTGTGTGTGTGTGTGTGTGTGTGTGTGTGTGTGTGTGTGTGTGTGTGTGTGTGTGTGTGTGTGTGTGTGTGTGTGTGTGTGTGTGTGTGTGTGTGTGTGTGTGTGTGTGCGTGCGTGCGTGCGTGCGTGCGTGCGTGCGTGCGTGCGTGCGTGCGTGCGTGCGCACATTATTACCATACGTACAAATGTCCCCATAAGTATAGTAGAATATGAGAAATATGAGAAATAAACATTGCGAAGACCATTTCCCTGTGGTCCTTACAAGAAAAGTAGTTGTTTGATGGTTCAAACTGATTTTTAGAGATACGTTTACAACAAGGAAAGGATTCAGCTTGGGGTTATAGGTTTAGGAATTGGAGATAGAGTTATGCCAGATTTATATGTGGTTGCACGCTTGTGTTGTGCACCGAAAAATTGCTGATCTACAAGCTCTCACAACGCATTGCGATCTGCTATTTTCCAACTTTAGGCTTCCGGTTAAAATGCCATTGACAAAAAAAAGATTGAAGATAAATTGCCGTCCTAAAATGTATGTGTGTGTGTGTGTGTGTGTGTGTGTGTGTGTGTGTGTGTGTGTGTGTGTGTGTGTGTGTGTGTGTGTGTGTGTGTGTGTGTGTGTGTGTGTGTGTGTGTGTGTGTGCGCGTGTGCAGGTGCATGCGTGTGTGTGTGTGTGTGTGTGTGCGTGCGTGTCAGTATGTGCAACACAACGTGCTGAATATTTACTGCCAAACTACTACTGGCGTTCCCTAATTGGTGACCCCTGTCTCAGCTCCCTCTGGCCCAGACTACCGTAAATATCATCGATCAACTGGCAGGACAGAAATAGAAGCAACAACAAAAATACAAAGCTGCTGGCTCCCAGCCCGAGAGACACACTGAATCTGTCTCCTCCATCCTCACTAGTTGGAGGAGCAATTAATGAAAGCATCTCACACTGCTGCGTGCATCTCTGGATCGAAACTTCACAACAACACACTTCATGTCTGTCACAACCTTGAAACAATGAGCGCTGTTGTTGTTTAACGACATGCTGCAGGGATGTGTTCTGGAGAAATTAGAAAACAGCAGTGGTGTAAAGTAACTAAGTACATGTACTCAAGTACTGTACTTAAGTACAATTTTTACTTTCTTCAGTGGCCTATAGTTAAAATTTTCAATACTGTTACTTCTACTCCACTACATCTCAGAGGAAAATATTGTTCTTTTACTCCACAATTTTAGGAAAACGTTAGTTCCTTGTTACTTTGTAGATTTTGATTATTAATACAAAACACACTAACCGCTTATGCCCTATATGTATTTTGGCCATTTGAAAACAGTAGATCTACAAGCTCACAATATTCTATACTCATTTTGAACTTGTGAAATGGGACATACGCATTCTGTAGTACTTTTACTTTTGGTATAATTTGATAATTTGATACTTTTGTACTTTTTACTCAAGTGCGTTTTTAATACTTCTACAGAGTATATCTACATTGCAGTATTGATACTTTTACTTAAGTAAAACATGTGAGTACTTCTTCCACCACTGGAAAACAGTTGCCTGATAATAATACTGCCCATAATTCCTGAAACACATTTCGAGTAATATGACCATGTCTTCTTTTTAACCCTTTCAGACCGGGAAAGAATCTGTGTCTTTTTAGGTTTCTTTGGGCTATTCAAAAATAGCAGATCTACAAGCTCATATCTGAAAAAACGTGAAAATTTGAGCAAATCTTTGAATATATATATTTTTCAAAGCAAACGTTTTGTAACTCCTGGGGGATTCTAATGTCTTCTAAATCCTAACATTTTTTTGGGAAAAAAAATGATGTTGCTATGATCAGTGGTTCTCATACTTTTTCATGTGAAGGACCCCCAAAATTGTATGAATTTTGCAGAGGTGGGGACTTGGACTCGAGACTCGAGACTCGACTTGACTTGAAGTCCCGATTTTGATGACTTCAGACTTGCTTGACCAAATCAAAAATAGACTTGGACTTGCTTGGGACTTGAATGCCAAAGACTTGAGACTTGACTTGACTTGAACGCTAAAGACTTGAGACTTGACTTGACTTGAGCCCTCTTGACTTGAAAATTCAAGTCTTTTCAAGTCACTTTCAAGTCACTTAAGCAAGCCAAAAATGTTTAAAAAGTGTGCATCAACTATAATGTTATTAGTCAGAAATCCCGGCCGTCAGTGACACCTAGTGTAGTGTTGCCAAAGCTGCTTATTTACCCTAACTTTTGGACAAAATTTGGCTTGTTTTTGGCTTGTTTTTGGAAGTCGGTTCGCTTGTTTCTCTCCCGATACTTGGCAACACTGGCCCACATGTTGCACGTTACCAAACAAACCATCGCTGCTGGAACTGAAGCCAGGTGGAATAAAATGTCAACTCCAGCAGTTATAGCTGTCGGTTTTAAAGATTAGTGGAAGACAAGACGAGAAAAGCAGTATGCAAGGCAAGACCTATACTTCACATTAACATTACTGCGTGCTAAGTGCAAACTATAACCAGCGGTGGAAAGTAACTAAGTACATTTATTCAAGTACTTTACTTAAGTATTTGCAATTTTCAGTACTTTTACTTCTACATTACAGTCATTTAGCAGACGCTTTTATCCAAAGCGACTTACAGTAAGTGCATTCAACATAGGTAGGGAACTAAACTACTAATCACCAGAAGTCTTAAGTGCATTTTCTGCAAAAACAAGCAACCAAGAGTATACCTAGCGCTAAGGTAAAAGTGCAATATATCAGCTACCTACTTCTACTCAACTACATATGAGAGAAAGATATTAGCCTACTTTTACTCCACTACAATTATTTGAAAACTTTAGGTACCAATTACTTTGTAGATTTTGGTTATTAATACAAAACATACATTGACCACTTCAGCGCTATATACATTTCCTCTTCTACCCCGGATTTGAACGCGGTTTCCAGTGCAAGTGCTGAAATTTCACCATCATGATAATAGAGCCTGCCTGCTTGATCAGAGGATATACACTGAATTTGTGTCAGATCCTGTGTCTAGGTGAGACATGGCCTTTGACATTATCTAAATGTCTCAATAGAAGAGCAGGGAGACAAAATACAACCACCCTGATTGTATAAGTTATATTGTAGTAACATACTCTACCATACAGATTGTACAAAATTACATTATATTCATTAAAAAGGGCCCTTTTAAACCCTGTCCTCAGGGAGGAAATTAAAAGTACAGTATCTGCGTTCTGTTGGCCTGGAAGAACCATTGTTTTAAAACAAATGCAAATTGTGAAAAATGCTCATGATTTATGTAAATCTTTACATATCTTTAATTAACATTTTGACTTGTTTGGGACTCGAAACAAAAGGTTAGGACTTGTGTGGGACTCGAACCAAAATGCTAAGGACTTGTGTGGGACTCGAACCAAAATGCTAAGGACTTGTGTGGGACTCGAAACAAAAAGCTGAGGACTTGGACTTGACTTGGGACTTGGCTGTGTTGACTTGGACTTGACTCGGGACTTGAGAGCAAAGACTTGAGACTCGACTTGGACTTGCAACATAGGGACTTGGTCCCACCTCTGGAATTTTGCCTGCGGACCCCTATCTCAAAATATTTTGGTTCAGGGACCCCCCCCCCCCCCCCCCCCAGGCTGTCTCAGATCTACAAGCTCGTAGCGTGGCACTCAGTGCCGCGCTATGAGCTTGTATATCTGCTATTTTTGAATAGCCAGAGAAATCTTAAAATGACACAGATTTGTTCTCGGTCTGAAAGGGTTAATGTGTGTCTTTCTTTCTGATGTTAATTTCACTGTGTCTGGGGAATCCTCCTGCCGTTTTGATTTGGACCACCGTAGATTTATTGTAGGTGTGCAGACAGACAGACAGATGATGATTCCTGTGGACCAGGAGCTAAAGTCCAGAAGGCATTGCCCGCCCTACATTACATCTCAAATATAGCTCCACTAATTAAGGCCAACTCTCCTCTGCTAGATCAAGCATGTTAAAGGAATACCTCCATAAGCATGGGCCAGAAATCATCAGCACACACAAAGCATAACAAATTTACACATCACTGCATTGTTTGTCTCTCTGCGTTTGGATAATGCAAATCTGGATGGACGTGAGTGAGTTGGGGTTGAGATTTTGGTCATGTACACACTTGACTTGCAAATGAACCTTCAAGTGTTTCGTTTATAGCAGTTCATACCACTAACAATGTTTTGGCAGTTGTCAGGATTAAGTTACAAGAAACTGGATAACTGTGCTCAGTTAGTACGGATTAGTATGTAAATTTATGACAAAACTTAATTGGGGAGGAAATCCATTTTCTCATGTGCAGTTTTCAAAAAAATATTTGTCAGAGGGCATAGCACTGCAAGCACTTGGTAGCTATTTCATGCCTACTGTATATCACTACTATCAAATCTGCATTGCATTCAGATACCTGACTAATTGGCCTATATAGGGCTGTGGGTGTAGCATTTCTTGAAGGGATCTTTTTCATGGTACTGTCTGTAGGTATAGGTATTGTGACAGTGGAACAGAAGTTTGGGATTATTTGGGGCTATGGAATGCCCAGGGATAAAGAGAGAAAGAAGAACATGGACAGACGCACATGCACACGCGGAGGCGCGCACACGCACACGCACACGCACACGCACACACACACACACACACACACACACACACACACACACACACACACACACACACACACACACACACACACACACACACACACACACGCTACATACCACCATGTCTGTTTATTTTCTCTGTTGCCAGAGCTGCCAGAGAAGAAGTGCAGTAATTACAGGCTGTCTCTGACCCAGGCTGGCCTACTGCCCAGAGACCAGGACCAGAGGAGTTGAAGTCTCATTTATACTCTGTGGCAAATGGTGTCACTTCCCGAAAATAGCAGATTTCTCAGCTATACTGTTGATAAATAACAAAATGAAATGGCAATGGCTATGTCCTTTTTCCTGATTTAATTGCATCACTATGGTTTTATAGGCTTTTTGTAGCATAGCTAGTAAATGTTCCACGAGCAGATGCACTCATTAGGGTGTTTCAGCGAGTTATGAAGCTCTGTAAATGCATTGTGAAAACAATACAGCATGCAGGACATTATGTGGATATCAGGATCCAACATTGGATCGGAGCCAATTTGGATCTCAGACTTCATGTGACCAGCCTGAGACATCGGTCATCTATAACGTCAGCAGTCTATGGCGTATCTATGATGTGTGCCTCCAAATGTGAGAAAGATTTCAGGCGATCATATAGCCCCATTGACTTCCATTGTAAAATGAAAGTTACATTATTTAGTTAAATAATTATTAAGTATAAAACATTAAAGGTAGGGTAAGTGATTTACTTTGGTTAAAATAAGTGTTAAATAGCTCTATATTCTGATAGTACTCATTGCTATAGAGTGTTTGTTCAGTAAAAGGAGTCTCCCATGTGTCTCCAGCTCTTTATTAAACAGAAAATGCATTTTCAGTGCTCTCTCCTGATTGGCTTAAATTGTGTCACCTACCTGAAAATTTACTATATTCTGTTTACTAAAGAGCTGGAGAGACCCCTGTGACCGAACAAATGCTCTGTAGCAATGATTACTATCAGAATATAGTACTTTAACCTTTTTAACAAAACAAATATATTTTACCAAAAAATATCACTTACCCTACCTTTAAGTGAAAAAAGTCACACACAGGTATATACAGGACCACACCATTACACTATTTTGGAATACATAAACAATTGTTTAAAAGCAAGTACTCCAATACTTTAACTCAAATAAAGATTTGAATGAGTAACCTTCACATGCATTGGAGTTATATTTAGACCAGGATTAACTAATACCCTTGCTCAAGTTGTGTGCGTTGTCAACCACTGTGTGCAACAGCATATAAATTAGACTTGAGGGACAGACTGAGGTCAAATGGGAAGGGGAGAAAGTATAGGGGAAGATAGAGTGAGAGAAATACTGATAGAGGGATAATGATGAACAAGAGTGAAGGAGGAACAAATGAAAAGCAAATGAATGTGCCGGGGCTGAGTGGGATGGCGAGGTGGGTGGGATGGGGGAGGGCAAGCTTCCGACAAAAGGAAGTGGGCGATGATCCAGTGAAAACACACACTGAGCTACCGTCGTGTGTGTGTGTGTGTGTGTGTGTGTGTGTGTGTGTGTGTGTGTGTGTGTGTGTGTGTGTGTGTGTGTGTGTGTGTGTGTGTGTGTGTGTGTGTGTGTGTGTGTGCGCACATGTTGTGAGTGTGTTTGTGAAATGTGCATATGTTTGCCTGCACATGATTGAGCAATAACATGATACAATATAGACATAATGAAAAGGGACTGCCAGTTAGTAGCTGTCATCTCTAATAATATTGAAATATGATACCAAGACATTGCACTATGCATTGGAAGGGTAGATTGCAGGTTGCTGTGGATTTAATTCTAATTTAAGCCTGTAAGGAGTAAATTTGCATGCAAATTCATGTGCTAACCCAAATGGTATGTACGCATAATAATTACAAGCATGTAAATTGAAGAGCTACAGTAGAGACAACTGGGTTATTTCCAAGATACCCGCTTTAGACACGCAAACACTCAGAAACAGGTGTGCTCGTACATACACACACAGGCACGGGCAATGAAAAAATATGTGCATTAATAAAGCAAATGATGTAACATTTTTTCAACATAAGAGGCATACATGCGCACCAAAATGCACATACTATACACAAACATTCACAGAACAAGACTAAAGCCTAATTTACTGTATTCTTCTGCGACGCGTCATGAGCTTGTAGATCTGCAGTTTTGGGTGTGTGACACAGGCATGTGGTGGAGAAGAAGGACGGGAAGTCTTCATCAGGTCTTCATCAGGTCTCACCTGATGAAGACAGTGGTTTCTTTGCTAATTACATTTTCTGCTGGGAGCTGAGAAACTGTGTGCGAACTTCCCTTCTTCATCTTCTCCAGCACCAGAAACATATTTTGTTGGGATGTGCGTGCTTCCCTTTGGACTCTATTTCACACGTGTGTGACAGAGAGGGATGACGCTGTGAGGAAGAGAATAACTGCACACAAAACAAGTGCGAGTAGAGAAGAAAATTGGAGAGGCAGAAGTATAGTGCTTCCATGCTGCATTTAGAAATTGTTTCAAACGAAAGAAAACCGGTATGAGCTGAGCGGTACACTTATGTTCGAAATTACTAGAGTTAGAACCAACATTAAAAGGAGATGTACATCGGTTATGGCAATAGATATATGGAGTAGCTGTGAGTGATAACAACATAAAAATGTGCAATTCAATCTATAAATTCAAGAACATGTTTAAAGATAATATAGTAGACACATGTACTGTAAAACTTCATTATAATCCATAACATTTTATTTCTAGTATGTGAAACGTCCACATTTTGTCTTTGTTTTTTGTCTTTCGTAACAATGTTTTGTTATTGTTTCTGTTTTAAGTTTATTATAAGGTCAAAAGGGTAGGCATTATAAGCTATGGTTTCAGCCGATACCTTTTCGGTCCAAGAATTGTTTTTTGTAATGTTTGTTGTGACTAACTCTGTACATGGCCTAAGACCAAAATAAAACTATTCATTCATTCTTCTAGGAGGAGGCCTCAGATTTTGAGATACCCCTACCCAAGTTAGAACAAAACACAACAATGTTTTCAACAGGGTTTCCCATTCATGAAATGCATTGTTGAGGAACTTTACTTTAAGGTAAAAATGGTTAAATCAATGGCTAAAGTGATGCACCCCATAAACTCAGAAATAAAAGAGAGAGAGAACCTTCGGGAGGGTGCAAAGTTTCCAGCTAAATTGCTGATAGTTAGAAATCTTGCTATCAGGAACTCGACCCTTACTGATGTATAACACTGAGACTGAACACATTTGTACACTCTCAAGAGTTATGGGGCTCCGTGGCCTATTGCATACCAAACTTAGGGTCCTTGAAATTAAAAAAGTTTGACAACCACTGCTCTTAAGGCAATATGGTTAGTGAGCAAAATATACTACCATATGGAATGATACTCACAAACTTTGATTACTTAATATGTCTCCCTCAACACCATGGTCAATGGTCAATCAAATGTTATTTATATACACATACAGTATACCTGTTGTAGTACATTTCATAGGTCAGGTGCTGTGCTTTAAAAGAGAGCAAACAATTAAAGGATCATTTAAAAAATATTTAAAAAAATAAGAGTAATGCAGGAACCTAGGTAAAAAGCAATGCTAAAAAGGTGTGTCTTAAGATTTATTTAAAACATGTCCGCAGATTCAGGGACCAGTAGATCCACCTGTTCCAAGGGCTTAGGACCATAATAGCCTTTTTGTCAGCCTCTGGAAGAGTCAAGAGACTGTGTGTCGGAGGATATATGGGTCATGTCGGTCACATAGGCTACCTAAAAAGCATTTCAGATAAATAGGCAGGTGCATTTCCATTTAGTGGTAACTGGTAAAATGGTGAATGGTGCATTTATATAGCACCATTATCCAAAGCGCTTTACAATGTGCATTACATTGCCCCTTTCACACACACATTCATTCACACACCGACGGCGGAGGAGACTACTAAAAAAAACAATAAAAGGATTTAAGAAATCGATTCTAAAACTAACAGGCAGCAAATGCAGGGACTTTAAAATGGGTGTAATGTGTGCTCTGCTCTCCATCTGGTATTTTTAAGTTGTAACTGAGCAATTGCTTTTTGTAGTAGAGCAGACAGGGGTACACTGGCCACTACAGTGCTCTACTAATCGAGCCTGCTAGTGATACAACTGTTTCATTTGTTTTTCTGTGTCAGCCTGAGAGAGAAATACCAGTCTTAAGGTCCTTACACACCGGAGAAAATAGCGAATATACGCAAAATTCGGACTCGTTCCGAATAATTAAAAGACGCTTTTTCGCTTAGCTTTTTCGCTTTTTCGCTCCATGTACGGAGCCATTGACTTTATAAGGTTTTAAAAAAAAACGCATTATTCGCACGAAAAAATCGCCCCGGTGTGTAACAACCTTTACTCTGGTAATGTTTCTTAAATTTTAAAAATAAAATGTTGTGAGATTTCTGATGTTGGCCTCCAAAATGTGGATTTGAATCAAAAAATGACTCCAAGGTTTTTAGTTGGGTCATCTGTGGCACTTCCGTGACCGTGGAGAGCGAAGGTCCGTTTCTCAATGGATTTGTCATCTAGGGGGGTTATTAAACAAATCTAGCCGGGGTGTATTTTTTTTAAGGCCGGGGAACATTTGTGAGAGACCAAAATCCAAAATGGCTGCCGTGAAAATGAACTTTTTAATGGTTTGACCTACAATGATGCACAATACATGGTTTCAGAGCTTATTTTGGTCAAGGAATACATATATGGTGTTTATATAATGATTTGACCTATTGTCGACCTTCAAATGCAAGATGGCTGCCAATTATGAGCTCCAAAAGGGAGTTTTTTCAAAATCGTCACAGAGCCATCATATTAGGCTCAAATGAAAGCTCTGCTCATGATGAGTTGAATAATATACAATATAAGTACACAGAAGTAATCTCTGAGGTCAATAAAGTCAATGTTTGTGTGTAAACAGCAGTTGCTGATTTGCGGTTTCCCATTAAATAGGGTAGGCTACTGAGAATATGGTGTCCAGTTCATCCCATCACATTTTCATAATGAACCAAAAATAAATGAGCTCTATAGCCTAACATAAAATAGTATTCTGTATGCAAAGCTAGAAGGTTAGTTGCTTGAGGTGAATTTAAAGGTCAACTCATTTGTCACCCTTATTTTGTAGTATTGCTCCCAGTGTTTCCTGTCTGCCGAGTTACTTTTACCTGCCTTGTCTAACCAGTCTTGTGATTTTGTCAGTGTTTCCACCTGTGTCCTCCTAGTCCCCCAGCCTATCCCAGTGTTGATTGTCAGTTGAGTTCACCTGTGTCCTGTTAATCCCTGTATATTTAAGCCCTGTGTTTGCACTGTGGTCTTGTTGGTCTGTAGTCATGTGAGGTGAGGTTTTTAGTTGTTGTTTTTTGTGCTCAAGAATCTTGGACATTAGAGCGTCTGCCATTCCAGATCCCTTGAATCGCTTGTAGATGGCATAGATGTAGGACATCAACTGGTGGAAAGTTACGAGGATTGGGAGGATGTCCTTGAACATTTCTGGATTCTCCGCCTTGAGCTGAGTGAACGTCTTGTAGGTGGGCAGGTGACCAACAAGAAAGGAGAATGGAATATTCTTCTGCCGCATGGCCTCCACATGTTTCACCATTATGTCATTCACCACTGACTTGCTTGGAGGTTCATTGTATGTTGTGTGGTAATTAGGCATGCTCTTGTTGGGTGGTGGATGACAGCAGGACTGGGCACCACTGTATCCTGGAACTCGCTGCTCTTCAGGTGGTGGTCTTCTGCCATGATTGTCTACACGAGACAGTGCATGTATTACAGAGCGAGCACGCTGCGGAGCTGACCCATCCACTGGTGGATCTACCCTGGGACAAGCAGGTGACTCACTCTTGCTACCAGGGGGGGCATCTGTACTGGCAAACCTTTGTCAGTTCCGCACACTTCTGCTTTAGCTGTGCAGAGATTTCCTTCTTCTTGGTGAGCGTTTCAGCAGTCTCTTCGCCTGGTTTCTTTTCATAGCTCTCTGGCTGCATGTACATGACATTTGTTCGATGGACTGCTGTAGAGTCACCTGTCATAGTGTCAATCTTGAAGTCGTCATTGTCGATGATCACGATAGCTGGCTTGCTGTCTGCGATCTCGTGTGGGCAGGTTGCTGATGCCTCCACATCCATCAGAGCCCAATGGTCATAGAGGAGCAGTGTGTCTGCAAAGCTGATGCAGACACCGCTCTTGTGCAGAGTGTCTACCAGATCTTTACTCCTTGTCATGCCATGGACATTTACTCCCAGGTTGATAGCAGAGCTCCGCAGTGTGCTCGCTCTGTGATACATGCACTGTCTCGTGTAGACAATCATGGTACAAGACCACCACCTGAAGAGCAGCGAGTTCCAGGATACAGTGGTGCCCAGTCCTGCTGTCATCCACCACCCGACAAGAGCAAGCCTTATTACCACACAACATACAATGAACCTTCAAGTAAGTCAGTGGTGAATGACATCATGGTGAAACATGTGGAGGCCATGTGGCAGAAGAATATTCCATTCTCCTTTCTTGTTGGTGACCTGCCCACCTACAAGACGCTCACTGAGCTCAAGGCAGAGAATCCAGAAATGTTCAAGGACATCCTCCCAATCCTCGTACCTTTCCACCAGCTGATGTCCTACAGTACATCTATGCCATCTACAAGCGATTCAAGGGCTCTGGAATGGCAGACACTCTGGTTACAGCAGGGGTAGTAGTGGAGGGGTTGGTAGACCAAGCACTACGAGGAAAGCACTACAGACATGGCGTGCTGTGCATCCTGCTCTGGCGAGAGGTTCTTATCCAAAATCACTTGTCCAAGATTCTTGAGCACAAAGAACAACGACTAAAAACCTCACATGACAAAGGTCTACAGACCAACAAGAACACAATGCAAACACAGGGCTTAAATAGACAGGGATTAACAGGACACAGGTGAACTCAACTGACAATCAACACTGGGATAGGCTGGGGGACTAGGAGGACACAGGTGGAAACACTGACAAAATCACAAGACTGGTTAGACAAGGCAGGTAAAAGTAACTAGGCAGACAGGAAACACTGGGAGCAATACAACAAAATAAGGGTGACAAATGAGTTTACCTTTAAATTCACCTCAAGCATATAACCTTTCTAGCTTTGCATACAGAATACTATTTTATGTTAGGCTATAGAGCTCATTTATTTTTGGTTCATTATGAAAATGTGATGGGATGAACTGGACACCATATTCTCAGTAGCCTACCCTATTTAATGGGAAACCGCAAATCAGCAACTGCTGTTTACACACAAACATTGACTTTATTGACCTCAGAGATTACTTCTGTGTACTTATACTGTATATTATTCAACTCATCATGAGCAGAGCTTTCATTTGAGCCTAATATGAAGGCCCTGTGACGATTTTGAAAAAACTCCCTTTTGGAGCTCATAATTGGCAGCCATCTTGCATTTGAAGGTCGACAATAGGTCAAATCATTATATAAACACCATATATGTATTCCTTGACCAAAATAAGCTCTGAAACCATGTATTGTGCATCATTGTAGGTCAAACCATTAAAAAGTTCATTTTCACGGCAGCCATTTTGGATTTTGGTCTCTCACAAATGTTCCCCGGCCTTAAAAAAAATACACCCCGGCTAGATTTGTTTAATAACCCCCCTAGATGACAAATCCATTGAGAAACGGACCTTCGCTCTCCACGGTCACGGAAGTGCCACAGATGACCCAACTATTTGATCTGGTCCTTGGTTAATTTAACAATCATCAGTGCAAATGATTGTAATTTAGCTGACAAGTTCTATCTCTTGGCAATGTCTTGGTTATGGGGAGTTTGCAGAGTACAGAGATTAAAGACTAATTGTTCCAGATTGGGGAGGAATTCAGAGTGGATAGATGGTGTGGTCAGAGATGGAGCCGTTGAACCGGAAGCCCACGGTAACCAGAGAGCTGACAGACATTGCTCATTTGTATTGCAAAGATGCAAACTGTGGAGAGAGTGGAAAGTGCCAGTGCCGCTCTGTTGACCTCAGGAAGGTCTGAACCTGCTGTGCAGAATGTCAAAGTATGTCCCCAAACAAGTCTGAAGAACCTGACATTTGACCCTCTATTCTGCTCTGCGTTTGAATCTGTCGGGGGGGGGGGGGGTTCGTCATAACGTGTACGCACTGACCTACAAGTGGGCGTGCCTTCAGATCAGGAAGCAGGCCGCGCTTTACCCAATCAAATGTAGTGGGCGGGATTTACTGTCTGTGCTCTCACTTCCCACTAAAAACAAAACCAAAACTCATTTAACAATAGCGTCCTCGGAGCAGACAACCACGGAAAGATATTCACATTTTAACTTGCTCTTTCATCATAGAAACAAGTGGGCTTATAACCAATCCATGTTCTCTGGGAGAAGTGGTGTTAGTGTTCCGTGTAGAAATATTGTTAGTGGGAATGAAAACATAGTCGCACCAGCGGAAGTGAAAGGCTGAAGGCAGACCAAAACCCCGGTTTCCTTGCGTACGTGTGCTATGTCGACTTCCTCCCAGAGCCAATTGAGATAAGAAAAAACAGCAGAGGGCGCTGTTTTTCCTTTTCATTTGGCGATGGGTTCCCAGATGGAGTATATATATACCTCATCACTTTCAGACACACATCTGTACACGCACACACACACACACACACACGCACGCACGCACGCACGCACGCACGCACGCACGCACGCACACGCACGTGTGTGTGCGGTTGTCCATTGTATCCGATGATGAGTTCCTCCTCTGTAATTGGGTTCTCATGTGATGGTAGGGGAGAACTCAGGTAAGTCGAGCCAATGGGTAAGATGAGCCAACCCATATAAAACAAACAAGATAAAATGCAGTATCCAGGTCCAATTTTAGGTTGATCTTATGCAGCAGAGAATAGTTGGTTGTTAGAAGGTAATGTTGAGCTCGCTCTTTAATGAGGATGTTTTTGTCTTAGCCATATTTGTAGAAAATGCAAGGCAACTATCTATGCCCAAAATAAGGACGCCATGTTGAAACTAAGTGGTTAAGTTTGTCAGTGGTTTTTACCCACTGACTTGAAAGCCATGAGGTTTTATTAATGGACGTTTTGACTTGCTGGCCTTCCTCAAAATTAACAAATGTTAATTTGTTAACATTGTTCATTAACAAATTATCATTTGAGGAAGGCCAGCAAGCCGAAATGTCAGCAACTCACCACGGCCTTTTTGGAGGACTTGCTGCTAGTCAACTGAACGAGGGCCGGCATTCTCAGCTCTCTGTCTCCATGGCTTGTGACCTTGAAGCCTGGCAGCTCTGAATGAAGTTGGCATACTGAAATCCACCAAACCATGGCTCCACAAAAATCCACCAAACATGAGACTGTTCTCACTCACTGTTCATACTCATACCTACTACCATTGTGAGCCAAGTAGCATATCGGCTAGTTGAGAAGGGGGAGAGGCTTTTAAAAGGACCCCTGGCTAATAAGCATTATATGCCTTAATTAATACATTCTAATTATAATTGCAGTGCTTGCATTATGCAGGACAAACTAAATAATAGGAGAATGAACAGTATAAGCGTACCAGATACAGATAGTGTCCTTAATGTGATGAACATTTGTTACTTCTGAGCAATTAGTCTAATGAATGAGCCGAGCGACCATCGGGTGCCTCATTATACTGTACATCTTCATAGCTAGCAGCACAAAAGACAAGTCAGCTCCTAGGCCACCCATATAGGCCAACATTTGCACATAAGATATCTAAAATCTAATGGGCAGATTGGTTGGGTGTAAGTAGCAGCACAGTGGGTCTAGTGGGGCTGTTTTTTTGGTCCACTGGTCCACTGGTTGGTTGGGGAAATCACCCACTTCCTGTGCCAGGAACGTCAACAGGCTGGTCCAGGCCCTTATTTTTGAGCAAAACGCGAAGGAAAATAAAAGCCTGGAGATCGAGGCTATGCAGTCACAAATGTCTGGACGTGCCACTGACTAGGGCTGGGCGATGTGGACAAAATCAAACCAAATCCCTCGATATCGATATTGTGACGACAATATCGTGTTGTGATGATACACATTTTCAGGGGCTGGAAATTAGCCCGTGGGCTGCTATATACACTTTAAACAATGCATCTGGTTCCTCCAATGTGATTGTGATGTCCATGTCAAATAAATAGATGAAAATAAATAAGTAAACAAACACATTTTCTTTAAAATTTTCAGGAAAATATATATTTAAAAAAAATATAAAATAAGCCACAAGTGATACAAAAAAAAACAGGAAGAGATAACACTTGTCATATCACGATGATATCACAATATGCAAAATCCCAGACAATATCGTGTTTCATATATCTTGATATGGATATGATATGATATTGCCCAGCCCTCTATGCTGCCACACACGGGGTGTTGTTCAGTACCAGCAGAAACACACAGCCAGTGTGTGTGTGTGTGTGTGTGTGTGTGTGGGGGGGGGGGTGCATGCGTGCGTGCGTGTGTCTGTCTGACAGATGGTTACTGTAATGACGCAGGAACTAACTACCGGGTTTGTGTGCGTGTAGTGATTGCGCATGCAGTGTGTGTGTGTGTGTCGTGTGCGTGTGTGTGTGTGTGTGTGTGTGCGTGCGTGCGTGCGCCTTTGTGTTTGAATGAGTTCAGATGAAAGCATGTCTTTTTCATCATGTTTTTTAATGATGAGCTCAATTATTATTATTGCTGTAATCATCACATATTTAGTAGCCATGGGACAGCTAAGGTTCGGGAGGCAGAGAACCATGAAACCTCTCCACTCACCAAACATGGGTTCTACTTCAGCCCCATACCACATTAGCCCACATTTATTCTTGGCACTCTCACATCCCTCCATCATCCATTTCATCCCATTCCCTCTCTCTCTCTCTCTCTCTCTCTCTCTCTCTCTCTCTCTCTCTCTCTCTCTCTCTCTCTCCCCCTCTCTCCCTCTCCATCTCTTATTCTCTCTCTGTCCAGGGTTCCTGCTTGGGGCTAGGGTTTCCATCCATCCTGCCCAGAGATGTCTCAATGACGGCCACACCAAAGCCTCCCTGGAACCATCACCCCTTAACTTCCTTCATTATCACCACCTTCATTCTTTTCAGTAAACATTGTCTTACATTTATCCCGTATGGGTGTCCTATCTGTCATACATTTCACCTATCTATCTAGTGAAATGCTTACAATATTTTATACACGTACAAAGATGCCGATATAGCCTATCCTTCAACCTAAACAGCAGGATTGGATAACTTTTTCTTTTTTCAGCTTCCCCCCCCCCCCCTCTCTATCTCTCTCTCTCTCCAGAAATATGGC
Organism: Gymnoscopelus microlampas; assembly: GCF_963454915.1. Classification (NCBI taxonomy): domain Eukaryota; kingdom Metazoa; phylum Chordata; class Actinopteri; order Myctophiformes; family Myctophidae; genus Gymnoscopelus; species Gymnoscopelus microlampas. The sequence continues at coordinate 27,888,643 of NC_139947.1, read as the reverse complement.
ATTGCCTTTTTGTCCAGGCTCTCGCAGTCTTTGCCCACACACATTCTCCGAGAGACCTTGAGTCTGCTGCAGTCTCCATTTGTTGCAAATATATTCATTCCAAGTGTGTGTGTGTGTGTGTGTGTGTGTGTGTGTGTGTGTGTGTGTGTGTGTGTGTGTGTGTGTGTGTGTGTGTGTGTGTGTGTGTGTGTGTGTGTGTGTGTGTGTGTGTGTGTGTGTGTGTGTGTGTTGATGATCATCAGTAAGTGCATGGTGTGTCTGAATGCATTCATAAATTGAATGCATGAGTCTACAGTCTACAATCATGCACATATAGAATTCTCTTTCTAATGCACTGCCACCAAAGTGAGGAATGCCTTGACACCATCCCGTAAACAATATGGATCACTGGCTTCCTTCAAAACAGGCCAGAAAATCCATCTTTCAGGAGACCAAAAAGGGAGGTAAACTCACTTTTCCCATAGAAAGGTGATGGGATTCATTCTTTTCCCCCCTTTTCTACTTCATTTGCTGATGATACATTTGCTGATGATATGTATTTTGGTGTTATTTTATGCTACGTTGATTAATTGAATACATAGGACCACAATGGAAACAAGGCCCCAGGACTGTTTTTGTGTTATCATTTTAGCTCAAATGTCTGACTGTACCGAATGCTGTCTATTTCTGTCCAATAAAGTATTCAATCAATCAAACCTGGGATGACACATGGGGTGGGACCTGCGCTGGCACAGGGGTGGTCTATGCCACCCTGCAGGCCATCCCCTGGACATGCCACTGGCCCTAGTACAGCTTATCCACATGTACAGTAAAGGCACGTATACACACAGTAAAAGGCAATCACATGTCCAGTGCATCTGGCTGCAGCCTCTGGATGTATTTATGGGGTTAGAAGGCATTAGTATAGATCAATCTAGGAGTTGAAAGGTTTAATCTCCCTCAATCTCTCCCTTGCTTCTCTCTCCCTCCCTCCCTCCCTCCCTCCCTCCCCTCTCTCTCTCTCCCCTCCTCCCCTCCCCTCCCCACCCTCCTCTCTCTGTCTCTCTCTCTCTCTTTGTCTCTATCTTTCTCTCAACTGACCCTCCCACGTAGATCTGTCTGTCTGTCTGTCTGTCTGTCTGTCAGTGTCTGTCTGTGTGTGTCGGCCTATTTGCCAAATAGTGATGTCATTGTCCAATGTGCTGTCTAATGAAATGATGAATGTCTGTATAATCCCGTGTTTTAATCCAAACCCACTCCCAATCCGTAGGTCAAGTGACTGCTGCACTCTGTCCGGACAGCCAGCCGGGGGAAAATAAAGAGAGAAGAGAGAGTTGTGGGAACACTGTCACTCTCGTTGATGGACAGACAGCAACAGGAGACATTTAGGCCCATGTATTTTGGTTGCTCCACATTCTTTGTGTAATTGTTTACTGTAATTGTATTTTTTTTCTTGTGATATTGTTTTTTTTATTGTATGTCAATGTCTTGTTTTAAAAAGAAATAATCTATGGAGAGCTGTATTATTTAATGGCTATGTTAAAATTGTAATTCTCCAATAATAAGATTTATATCATTTAAAAAAAACTGCCTGCCATCACGTGCCAACTAACTGCGTTTGCGCACCTTGCACGTTTTATACGTGAGCGGGAGAGAGAGATTTAGATATGTATCAACACAGCAGATACAGATGCATGTGTGCGTGTGTGTGCAAACTGTGCGTGCGTGCGTGCGAGAGAGAGAGAGAGAGAGAGAGAGAGAGAGAGAGAGAGAGAGAGAGAGAGAGAGAGAGAGAGAGAGTGAGTTGAAAGCGTACAGATTATGTATTCCTCATGGGTGAGAGACAGTCAGTCAGTGCGTGTGAGAGAGAGGGAGGGAGGGTGAGTGGGAGGCAGGGCTGAAACACGCAAACTATAATTCCCACCGAAGAACGAACAGACATTCGTATTAAAGCAGAGAGCAGATGTTGGCTCCGATCAGCTCACCAGCCTTGATACACATCATAGATAAATAAGTCATCTGTTCAGCCTCCAGACCTGAAGGTATAGATTAAAGAACCGGAGGAGGAGAGAGAGACCTTTTAATTGTTCTCCTGAAGTTTAAGGACAACAGCGAGAAGAGGGACCAAAGTTTCCGTCAGGATTGGGCTGAGAAGACGCACCTGTGTCACTTCGTTCCGTAGAGCTGCGACAGCACTAGGTAAGACACGCTTTTAACCGATATTATGTCCTTTATTTAATAGCAACAAAGAGGTCGGTTTCCATCTCTTTTTAAACGCAGATAAACAGGTGAGCATGGTGTTTTCTTCATGCGCTGAGAATTGCGCACCGTGGGCTCCTGTCAGCGTGCGTAAAAGCACTGCAGTGGAATGTTTCTTTGTGATGATGATGATGAGGAGCAGGGGTCATCAATATGTCCGTGCACAAAATGTGTCAAGACTTGGCCTCGTCCGTGGCAATTTAAGTTTAGATTTTGTTTTACATGGCATTATAATGTTCTTATTTTGATCAGAAGACCCAATTACTGAATGTCAGTGTAGGAGCCAATTGTCATTGTCTTATTTTGAGTAAATTCATGATTAAGATTAAGAACCGTTTTAGCTTAAAAGGTTAAAAAGTTCATTGCTGGTAATTTGATTACACTTCATAGGTGTCATGTCACATGTGTGTCTAATAAGGTCTAACTGCTGCCCTGACCTGATAATCTGGTTTAAATTGGCCCTAATTAGTCTAGTCTGTTTGATGCACCTGTGTATAAATGTGACGACGTCACAAGTGGTTATTTCAGTTGGTGTCACACACTGAAAGAAGCGACAGAGTAGTTAACCGTGCACTTGACTCTGTATTCTTTAGAGTTTGCACTTGACTCTGTATTCTTTAAGTTTTTAAGTAAAATCTTTTTAAGAAAAGTGTTTTTGTTTTGTCGTTTGCAAGAATACTGTTGTGTTTTTGTGACGTCTACTCCACCAAGTGGTACATTTTTAGAAGAAGTAGATGGAGTGCCACTACAGTCAGTCGTCCCCAGGTTTTCTTCAGAATATGTATGACGCTTAGGAGTCCACTGGTGCTTTTTATTTTCAAGGACCCCCGTAACTCTGAGAGTGTAGGCTACTAATGGAACCAAATGGACCCGTATAACTTAAGGGTTCATTTGGTTCCATTTGTACACACTCTCAGAGCATTTAGGACTAGCTCTTTATGTGTTTGTCTACTCATTTTGTATGTCCAAGGCAAAAATTCCAGCATGGCGATGACCCCTGTAGTAAAAGTGACTGCACCCTCTAAACACTCTTTAAATAATGGAGCCTTAAGGTACTTGTGGGTTTGTTGTTGACTCAAAGTTGCATGCAGTCAATATTTAAACTCAGTTTGCTACATTATAGGCTAGAAGATGAAGAAGCGACTATTCACATTTTAGTCTTTCTATATCGCCATGTATAGCCTATTATAATGTGTCATGCTAATTAATAAACACTTAATTTTCACTGTGTGAGTGTTATGATGATAGTCTGTTATAGCAAGCGAGACAGGTGGTAAATTAACTCTCCTTTTCTTATGTCAGACCATATCAGGAACAGATCACAGAATATTATTAACATTACTGTAGCCTACTGTAGGAGGATAGGGTTTTTTTGTATGGGGAGGGGGTGTTGGAGAAAGAATCCCAGCAAAGTGTGTTAGCAGTTTTCTTTTTATAAGGATGGAATACCACAGCACTTCTTCTGAAATAGACTAGTCCTCACACCCCTCTCCTCTCCATGCATGCTCTCCTCTCCACAAACAGCTGCAGTTTATCTAATTAACACGTGTTAATTATATCCTAAATCATAAACACCCGACTATGTTCAGCACACTCACTCACTGACAATAATCTCAAAGGGAATCAGGTGTGATGACTGTCCCCATTAGTGGCTACCACCAGTGCCACTATACAGTAGAGTAGCCTTGTAGGATACTGTGAGCAGTAAAGCCTGCCGCCTATAGGCCTACTGTAGCCAACCAGCTAGGGCTGTCACAAGTACAACGTTTAAGTTGACGATTAATTGTCATACAAATAATTAACGATTTAATTGTGTCTTTGCCATTGAACATACATTTTTGTATTTTGGTTTGCCTTTTAGGCTTCTTAATCAACAAATTCACAGGGCAGATTTGATAGATAAGATACGTAGAAATTACTGACATATTTGATAATTTTACACTTTCAAAAACATTTAAGCATGGGGGAAATAGCTCATCTACGAGCTTACAACCCGGCATATTGTAAGCTTTTACATCTGCGATTGATTCCTGCTATTTTTGAACAAGGAAACAATGACGATTATGCAAATAAATAATTGAGATGATCTCAAATAATTGCGATTAGTAGTAACTGTGACAAGCCTACTACTACCAGCAGCATCAGCAGAAGAAAGCCTATTCAATATGCTTTAAAGCAATCCAATGGTTATGAAATCCAAGGCTGTTCCAAGTATGCTTGATTTGTTTGCGATGAAAACAGATCCCAGCTCAGCAGACCCACTGGCCTCAATAACTTGCTCCAAATTTGATCTAAGTTGATGGATGAGGGAAAATATGCCAGAGAGAAACAGAAAACACACATTCCATGATCAGCATCTCACACAGTTAAACAACTGAGTGTTCATTTAACTATAACACAAAATATTTTTAGATGGGAGTCCGTCCGTGGCCAAATACGTATTAATTTGGGGGTCCTTATATGAAAAGGTTTGAGAACCAAGTAGTGTGTATAGCAGGGGTTCTCAACCTTTTCAGACCCCCCAAAATAATCATAATATTTGAACTAGGGACCACCCCACCCTGACAAGTGTTTGGAATTGTAGGAGCTGAGGCATTACATTTAGTTTGACTCGGTTCCACAGATAAATATTGTGAAAATTGCCGATCTGCAAGCTCACAACGCCTTGCGTTGCGAGAGCTTGAAGATCAGCTATTTTTGTATATTGTTTGACAATTTGACCAGTTTTTATATTAGTTTGTTGATTACCTTTGATGCAGTAATGGTCTTTTCACATTTCATTTCATTATATTTTGTTTAAGTATTTAAAAAGGTTTTAATTTTACTGTCATCTGTGGACCACACCAAAATCATGCCCCCCCCCCCAACCTCACTCCCGGGGGTCCCGGCCCACAGGTTGAGAACTGGTGTAATAGTATATAGTATGACTACAACTGAAACATGTCATGTAGAGATACAAGTGAGTGATGGATCAAAATGAGCAGATACTGTACAGTAGGAGGAGTAGGAGCAAAAATGATGACATTCACAGATGATGCAAAACATCCTTTCCTATCCTTGGAGGTTCAGCGTGCTTCTCCACAACCATGTGAGCCTATGTTTAGATCAGGGGTCTTCAACAGGGGGTCCAGGACCCCTAGGGGGTCCTCAAAGTTACTACAGGGGGTCCGCCAAATCTTTGTGTGATATGATTTTTTTTTTTACATTAACCACTTGAACCCTAGCATCCCTTTTCTGAGGAGAACTTTAGCCAACAATAGCAGATCTACAAGCTCACAACGCCTCGCGTGAGCTTGTAGATCGGCTATTTTTGGCAAAGAGTTATAGATGTAGAGGGAAAAAAGAGCAGAAAAAGTTTATCTGAAACACAATTTTATACAATATAGAGGGGGTCCCTTCTTCATCTCTCTCTCAGCTAGGGGGTCCTTGGCCTGAAAACGTTGAAGACCCCTGGTTTAGATTGATGTTACGTGGTGAAGAAAAGGAGAGAGAAAAAAAACGCCTATTTTTGTGTTTCATTGTACACATAGCATGCAGGGATACACAGCAAAATCCTGCCTGTTAATTAAACTGTGTATGAGAGTGTATTAAATGTAACCAAATGGACCCGATATGGTTACATTTAGTACACGCTCAAAGTAGAATGAACATTTGTGGTTTTGCTGTACAGCAGGCTCAGCAGACTCCTTGGAGTCGACACTAAAGTGACGCCGCCATGTCTCTCACGCCTATATAACGCCTGTCTGTTGTTGAGTTCTCAGCTTTCAGGAATCAGCTGATCGCTTTCAACACCATCTACCTCTCTCAATGCCACACCATTATATGTGTGCGTTTATTTGCTTGTCTGCGTGTGAATCCACCCTTTCCTGCAGCTTTCCACCCATCTACAGTATCTGTCTGTCTGTCTATCTATCTATGAGATGAGATCAGATAAGACCTTTATTGACAGGGGAGATTTAGGCGCCAAAGACAGTACAGCAGTTGAAAACATACAATACAGAGCAAGGAAGAAAATACCGTAGATACGGTATGATGAAGAGACATCACAGTCGAGGCAACACCATCAGTAAGGTGGCAAAAAGAAAAGAAAATATGCAAATGCTGCCATCAATCCACCCATTCATCTGTCTATCATTACCTACACCAGGGGTGGGCAACTTTGATGATGGAGAGGGCCACTATGATATTTCCACACTCACTCCAGGGGGCCACATTGCATATTATTGCTGTCGGGCAGAAACCTCATATCTCCATATCGTAAATTAATGTCACTCAATAGTAGCAAAAATAGTGTTTGAGCTTGTAGATCGGCTATTTTTGTAATTTTCTTATTGGAAAAGTAACATTTTTATTTAATTTTAAATACTTTATTTTTAATTACTTTATGATCTTAAATACAAATAAATTGGACATAAAAAAAGACAATAACATTTTGATACTAGTCATTAAAGTAATTAAAGCGGGTCATGTTTGTAATTGTAACAGCTGAAATCAATAATATATCAGTATTCCTATATTAACCTGTGGGCCGCATTAAGTGAAGGTGGGGGCCGCATGTGGCCCCCCGGGCCACCAGTTGCCCATGTATGACCTACACCCTTGGTTCTCAAAGTGGGGTCCGGGGACCCCCAGGGGTACTTGAGGGGGTTCCAGGGGGTACCCAGCAACATGTGTAAATATAGCATCAGAATAATTTTAACCTTTTATACTTTGGCTATTCAAAAATAGCAGATATACAAGCTCATAGCGCGGCACCGAGTGCCGCGCTATGAGCTTGTAGATCTGCTATTTTTGAAAAATCTTGAAAATTTGTGCAAATCTTTGAATATATATATTTTTTCAAAGCGAACATTTGTAACTCAAATCTTTGCTTCTGGGGGTCCCTGGTACAAAATATTTTTATATGGGGGTCCGTGGCCAAATACATATCATTTTGGGGGTCCTTGGCATGAAAAAGTTTGAGAACCACTGACCTACACCTACCAACATACTTGTTCGTTTGCGTGTCTGTCTGCCTGCCTGTCTGTCTGTTTGACTGTTCATCTATTCGCCCAACCTGTGATTTTCAGAATCTCTGTCTCTTTCTCTTCCTTTCTCTCGTTTTTGCAGCTGTGTTGTCCTTTACTTCCACCTGTCAGTTGTGGTGCTGTAGCTCTTGTTTGAGCCTCTCTCTCTCTAGAGATCTCATTTAGAGCAGCCCGGAGGACAAAGGGTTTCAAACGGTTTTGTGTGTGTGTGTGTGCGTGTGTGTGTGTGTGTGTGTGTGTGTGTGGGTTTGTGTGTGCGTGTGTGTGACTTTTACTGTGTAATGTTCTCGGCTAAATCTACTATTGCTGGACGTCGCTGGGCAAACAAGATAACCAACACACAAACACAAAACAGGCAATATTAAACAAAGGTGGTAAACCATCCGAAAAAAATATTATCTGTACAGTACAGTAGGTTGCTCTGTGTGTGTGTGTGTGTGTGTGTGTGTGTGTGTGTGTGTGTGTGTGTGTGTGTGTGTGTGTGTGTGTGTGTGTGTGTGTGTGTGTGTGTGTGTGTGTGTGTGTGTGTGTGTGTGTGTGTGTGTGTGTGTGTGTGTGTGTGTGTGTGTGTGTGTGTGTGTGTGCGTGTGTATACAAGAGTTTGCAAAACTTTACTTAAATACAGTAGGTACTTAATACACTATGTACTTTCTATGCACCACCTTGTCATAAATATCACTGTAACATAAATAGATAGAAAAAATAAATAGAAACTGTAGAAGACAAAAGCAAAGAGAAGGAGGGATCTAAGCTTTGCAATGAGACTCAATGAGACTAATGATTTAATGATGGACCACATGAACAGTAGTGTGCCTATTCATTCTGGGCAGATAACAATAGGCAAAATATTCGGCAAACATTCTACAGATCTACAAACCCACAATGCGACGGGTTGTGAGCTTGTAGACCAGCTATTTTCTGAGAGGAAATTTGGCGTAAAGGGGAAAAAGGAGGGTGCCAAGAAGCACAGACCCCTCACCCCCGTTAACAAAGTATAGGGTTTAACCCATATCAAGACCTGAGGCCGATTCTACAAATGCCCTCTAGATCAGAAGTACTTTTTCGTGCCAAGGACCACCAAATTGATATGTATTTAGCCACGGGACCTCCATCTGAAAAAAGTTTTGTGCCAGGGACCCCCAGAAGAAGAGATTTGTGTTAAAAGAAATTGTTGTTTTTTTCCACAAATCTTCTCTTCGGGTGTTCTTATTCAAAAATTGTATATCTGCTATTTTTGAATAGCCAACGCTAATATCTAAAATGACCTTTCCCGGTTTTAATGGGTTAAATAACAATATGGTCCCCACTCCTTTGGGGTATTTTCTGTCAAATGTTTGATATTTGTCCTTGTGCATTTAACCATCATAACTACTATAGGAGCAGTGGGGTGCTATTAATACAAAGCCCGGGGGGGGGGGGCAGTTAGGGCAGGGGTAGGCAACTTTGATGATGGAGAGGGGCCACTATTATTTCCACACTCACTCCAGAGGGCCACATTGCATATAGACCTACTGTCGGGCAGACTCTTATCTCCGTATTTTAACTTTTTTAAATGCCATTCTATGTCACACACAAGTAGCAAAAATAGCAGATCTACAAGCTCAAAACGCGCCGCAGTGCGACGTGTTTTGAGCTTGTAGATACGTTATTTTTGCCATTGTTTTATTGGAATCCAGATTTTTTTTGTTGTGCTATTTTTTTATTGGAATCCTGAAAAGTAACATTTTTATTTCATTTCAAATGCATTTAGTTATACTTATGTTAACTTTATTAACTTAAATACAAATGCATTGGACATAAAAAAGACGAAAGAATTTGAATACTAGCCATTAAGCTACTAATATAGAGTGAAGTAATTAAAGCGGGTCATGTTTGCATGTTTGGAATTGTAACAGCTGAAATCAATAATATCAGTATTCCGATATGAACCGGCCGCATTAAGTGAAGGTGTGGCCCCCAGGTCGCCAGTTGCCCATATATGAATTAGGGTTAAAGGACGACTTCACCCATTTTCAACCTATCTTTATATAATTGGTCCTCACTAAAGCTCCTTACAATATGGCACCATTTTTGTCTACTGGGTCTGTGTCTCAGAGGAGGACTATGGACAGTTCAGAAACCCGCCTACCAGTGACTATCCTCGATGGAGAATCCAAGCTAATAGAAACTATAGGTTACTTACGTAACCCCGGTTTTATAAATTGCGAACGAGCTGTTCACATATGGGATCAGCGCCCCCTGGCGATGATATACAGAAGCTTCACATTAACTCCCTCGGGCCAATCCTCATTGGCCCGGTGGGCCGTCAGTCGCTTTCCGGAAAACCCTCCCCCGAGGGTATAAAGGACCCGGAAAGCGGAAGTTACGTTCTCTTTCACACCAGCTTCCTTCTGCCGAGCAAAAAGAAGGGTGTTTTTGTGAACAGCTCGTTCGCAATTTATAAAACCGGGGTTACGTAAGTAACCTATAGTTTTATTACATTGCTCTCTCACTGTTCACATATGGGAGACATAAACCCCCTGAATGTAACCGCAAATCACGATACCCACAACCTGAACCAGGGGGCGGGGCCCACGGCATCCAGGTGCCAACAGACCCCCCGGGTCTGAGGCAGAGACCAATACATTTAGTGGGGCCCTGACAGACCGTAGTCTGCCTTATAAACTAAAAACCAGGCACAGCCTGTCTAGTTAGTGGGGGGCCCTGACAGACCGAAGTCCGCCTTATTAATCTAAGGCCCAACCTTCGGCCATCAACACTAAAGTAAGGGGCATGAACAGATTGTAAGACCGTTCTAAGCACCTAACCACCTTCAGGTGGAAGCCACGCCCAGAACCGTGTGCGCCATAGAAGACGACGCCACGTTCAGGCTGTAGAAAACAGCGAAAGTCGAAGGAGACGACCAACTCGCTGCCGTGCAGATGTCCTGAATAGACACTCCTTTGAGGAGGGCCCAGGACGTCGATACACTTCTAGTAGAGTGCGCCCTCAGACCCTCAGGCACTGGGGCCCCCCTACTAGCGTACGCCAGGCGGATGGCCTCCACAATCCAACGGGAAATTGTGGACTTAGTCACCGCCAGTCCCCCAGGCCCAGGGCCCAGGGAGACGAAGAGCTGGCTGGGGCGGGTCAGGGCCGCAGTCCTCTGGACATACAGCCGCAGGGCTCTTACTGGACAGAGACAGTGTAGCCTCCTATCCTCATCTGAGGCAAAAGGAGGCGGATGAAAAGCCACCAACTCAGTTGGCATAACCACCGCCAGGTGGTTTTTTGGAACGAAAATCGGGTTAGGTTTGAGGACAACCCTGCTGCCATCACCAGCGAACCTCATGCACTCCGGAGCCACCGAAAGAGCATGCATATCGCTCACCCGTTTCGCTGTTGTCAGCGCAACCAGGAGCACCGTCTTGAACGTGAGGAACTTTAGTTCCACCGTCTCCAATGGCTCAAAAGGAGGACGAGAGAGTGAGTCGAGCACCAGGACCAAGTCCCACGTGGGAAACAAGGATCGTGAGACAGGATGTTCACGCAACGCGCCCTTCATGAACTGGCACACCAGGGGCTGTTGTCCCACGGTTTTCTTACCAAAACCAACATGGTTGGCCGAGATGGCCGCCAAGTACACTTTGATCGTCGAGAAGGCATTCCCGAGATCCAATCTATCCTGTAGGAAAGTCAAGACGTCAGCGACCGAGGCCTGGAACGGGACCACGACCGGGGACCTTCCCAGACACCACTCCTCGAACACACTCCACTTTGCCCCATAGACGGTTCTAGTGGAGAGTGCCCTAGCGGCCTGAATAGTGGCCACCACCCTAGGTGGCAGCCCTGTCGCAGTCAGATTGTCCCTCTCACAGGCCAGACCCAAAGGTCTAGGTCTGCAGGCCTGTGATGATGAATCTCGCCCCCGGCCTGCTGCAGCAGGTCCTCTCGCAGCGGGAGGGGCCAAGGCCGCTCGTATAGCAGGGGAGCTATCTCCGACCTCCAAGTGCCCCCTGCCGGAGCCACCAGCAACACCGTCAGGCCTCGGAGCCTGACCCGTTCCAGAGTGGGATGGATCAGCTCCAGTGGAGGGAACGCATAAAGCAGCCCCCCTGGCCATTCGTGCGCCAGGGCGTCCAGGCCCAGCGGGGCCTGACCGCTCATTGAGAAGAACAGTGAGCACTTCGCGTTCTCCCCTGATGCAAAAAGGTCTACCTGAGGCCGTCCAAATCTGATCCAGATTTGGTCCGCCACCGCGGGGTGCAGTGACCAGTCCGAGTAGCGAACCTTGCCCCTGGACAGAAGATCGGCACCCCTGTTCAGAAGTCCAGGTACATGAGAGGCGCTGATTGATTTCAGGTGCGTGTCGCACCACAGTATCAGCCTCCGTGCCAGACCGTCCAAAGTAGGAGACCTCAAGCCTCCCTGCTTGTTGATGTAGGCCATGGTCGTGGTATTGTCCGTCCTGATCAGAACGTGACAACCCCCGATGTGGGGCCTGAAGTGTTTCACTGCCAGAAAAACCGCCATCAACTCCAAGAAGTTGATGTGGGCGGTCCTCGTATTGCGGTCCCACAAACCCCTGGCCGTCCGGCCTTCGCAAGTTGCGCCCCAGCCGGTCAAGCTGGCATCGGTGGTGATCATCCTTCTCGAGATGACCCTCCCCACCGGGACGCCCTCCGATAGAAAGGAAGGTACTTTCCATTGTTGGAGGGATCGCATGCATTCCGCGGACACCGTCGTGCGGCGAGAGCCCTGAGTGGCTGGGATCCGGAGTGAGCCCATCCACCTCTGAAAAGGTCTCATGTGTAGCCTGCCGAGGCGCACTAGAGAGATGGCCGAGGCCATAAGCCCTGCCGCCCTCATGCAGACCCTGTACTGGACCTTGTGTCCCAGTTGAAACATGGCCAGACACCTCAGGAAGGAGGCTATCCTCTCCTGAGACAGGCGAGCCCTGAGAGAAACCGCGTCTAGATCGATACCTATGAAGGTAGCCTGATGGGACGGAGTGAGCACGCACTTTGCTAGGTTCAGCGTGAACCCCAGGGAGGTCAGGTGCGACACCACCAGGTTGGTATGGTGGCACGCTTCCTGGCGCGAGGACGCGCTCAGCAACCAGTCGTCTATGTAGGTCGCGACGCGGACACCCCTCCGCCTCAGGGGAGCTATCGCTGCCTGAGTGCATTTCACAAACACCCTGGGACTTAGAGACATTCCGAAAGGAAGGACCAGGTACTCGTACACATGACCCTCGAACTCGAAACGCAGGAATTTTCTGTGCGGAGGGTAGATAGGGATATGAAAATAGGCGTCCTTGAGATCTATTGAGCTCCACCAGTCGCCCTGGCGGACCGTGCGTAGTAACGCTGCTGCCGTCAACATTTTGAACTGAAAGGTTTTCAAATACCTGTTGAGAGCTCTCAGATCCATGATGGGACTGATGGTCCGTTGTGGAACCTTGGGCCGTCAACCTTTACTTTATAGAGTGTGGAGCACAGTAGCTGTACTCCAATTAGAAGGCCGAACGTGCCATCCACTGTTTTTGATATACTGAATGCTAAAGATAAGAAGGTCAGAATTCTCCAGGCGCTCAACCGAACGCCTGTTTGCATGCAGACCTAGATGTGGAGCGAATTGCCTTCGTGATATATCAGGTCGTATTGTTTTAATATCATTAATTTGCTGTTCTTTTATTCACATAGTAGAAAGGGAGTCTCCCTTGTTTGTCAATAAAGATGCCTTGCGCATGTGAACGGTAATTTCTGTGTATGTCGTCTATAAACTGGACTTTAGGGTTTATTGAACCAAGAGTGACAGCTCAGCTACGGCACATCAGCTGGTGACCCCGACCGTGACCCTGTCCAGTCCAGACGACCGCTGGATCCATAAGATCCAAATAACAATTCGCCCATACACTATGTGCTACAATTCCTTGGGGCCCCAGGAAGAGTACACGCGGTGCTATATGTGAATTGTATTATACCAAATTTAGGTCAATTGTCAAAGATAATGTGTAAATATGATTGCTCGCATGTGAAGTCACCACTGAACAGCAGATTGAATGACCTTTGTGTATTAATACTTAGGCTCTGTACTTCCTATACCCCATGATGTCCCGTTAGTGGCTGGGTGGACCGAGTCGATCCTCCCAGCATCTGTCTCTCTGTATTCTATGATCCTATAGTTTACTGAGACACTACACTGTCTCTCTGTATTCTATGATCCTATAGTCTACTGAGACACTACCCTGTCTCTCTGTACTCTATGATCCTATAGTCTATTGAGACACTACCCTGTCTCTCTGTACTCTATGATCCTATAGTTTACTAAGACACTACACTGTCTCTCTGTATTCTATGATCTTATAGTTTACTGGGACACTACACAGTCTCTCTGTATTCTATACTCCTATAGACAATATTCTATACTTCTATGAGACATTACACTAGCTGCCTTTGCACGGCTCTCTAAATCGCAAACCACACTGGGTTCATGGGAGAAGATAGTGTGTAGCCTAAGTTGTGTACGTTATATGTCGTTATATGTCGTTATATGTCGTTACATGTGAGCTGGGACTGCGGCTCAGGGAAGACCCCAAAAATACTACAGGTGAGCTGGGACTGCGGCTCAGGGTAGACCCCAAAAATACTACAGGAGGTGACGACCGTAAACGGGCCTTGAGGACGTACGCTGCTGGGTCCGAGCGGTAGGTTACATGTGAGCTGGGACTGCGGCTCAGGGAAGACCCCAAAATACTACAGATTGTGAGCTGGGACTGCGGCTCAGGGAAGACCCCAAAAATACTACAGGTTGTGAGCTGGGACTGCGGCTCAGGGAAGACCCCAAAAAGACTACAGGTTGTATGTAGGCCGGCCATGTTAAGGCTTGTAGTGGAGTCTTAGAAAAAAAAACAAATACACTGTTAAGGCTTGTAGTGGAGTCTTAGAAAAAAAACAAATACACTGAAAGGCTGGCTCTGCAGCCTAGGGCTGACCCCTAAATGGTACCACAGTGTGTCATATATGTTGTCTATACTGTATGTGTATGTTGAACGCATGGTTCCTGAATGAATGAAGGCCTCTGTAAGTTTTGTTTGTTTGTTTGTTTGTTTTGTCTTGTCTTGTATGTAACAAACAAGGTTTAGACTTTCAGTGAGGTCTTGATAAAGAATATACACTGCGGCCGGGAAGGCTTAGACTTTCAGTGAGGTCTTGATAAAAATATACACTGCGGCCGGGAAGGCTTAGACTTACAGTGAAGTCTTGACAAAAATATACACTGCGACCGTTTGTTTGTTTGTTTGTTTTGTTTTGTCTTGTATGTCGTGTATGTTGTTGGTATATTGTGTCATTGTTAAGTGTACATGTTTGTATCTACTGTAAGCAGGAGGTGTGCTGCTGTAGAACGCCTGACCAGTGTGACTGACCGTGTGACTGCTGCAGCTGAATGTGTGTCCCACTTTGGGGTAGGTGTTAGAGGTGAATGCATCAGGAATTGTGAGAGTATGAATGACAGGCGCACCCACTCTATTTATTAGGACCGTGGTTCAACTTATTTCATATATGCCCCTCGATCACGTGCCGTTCCTGGGTCCATATATGTAATTGAGTTGAACACAAATCACATAGTTCTGCTTAAGTGGCTTCTGATCCTGGTTACTATGGTGTGCATTCACAAGTGTATGGCTTTGTACCATTTTGAGTCTGACTCAATGGAGCACAGTGATTTACTTCTGAGTGAACGGTGTGAAGGCCTGAGGACGTAGGAGACACTAGGGGAATATTTTCCAGGGGGAGTGAGAGAGAGAAAGAAACTTAGTAATGCCCCACATTCACGTAAGGTGCATCCTTGACACCTGCTACTGTTTTTTTCCCTGAATTAAAACATTTGAGTTATAAGTGCCCTTACCCCTGAGAATTTACATACTGCAGTTATCCAACGGCAGGTAGACCAGTACTTTCAAAGTAAAAAAAAATAGGAGAACACAGTCAATGAATTACAAAAGGCAGCCATACATAGAGGGAGAGAAATAGTCTTCTTTAAATCTGGTAAAATAGATAGTTGAAAGAATGGGGGGAAAGGAAGGCATTTGACCTTCACTCCTTACCAGCGGCCTACAGCAGAGGCCCAAACATCCTGATAAGATTCCCACAACACTGACAGTGGAAAAGGAAAACAAAAGCTAGTTTCTGCATGTGATTTCTCCCAGCCAAAACATGGTTATGCATAGAAATTAAATCTGGTTGAAATTAGTGCCCCAACGTGAGCTTGTAGATCAACTAAATTCTCCATAGAATAATAAAATAAATACAGAAATAATGTACTGTGACCAAACCCGCTTATATCCTTAATACTTCTACAATCCCATAAATTAGGGACACTGAGAACTAGGGAATGCCACCCTTAGATTTTATGATTGGAGTCAGTTATTTATAAAGAAAAAAGTGAGGTCAGAGGTGAGGAGAGAAATATGACGTTCAAATAAATTAGTTTCTTCAGAAAAATTCTGCACAAATAAAGAAAACAGTATGGCTTCCATACAGTAAGTGAGTCACTCCCCTTCCCCCCACTCCCCCCGTCAACTATTCTGACTATTCCTTATTATTAAGTGATGGGGCAACTATATTGTGTAATTATATTTTTTTGCTAAAATGAATTATGGTGTAAGTGGTTTACTTTCTTAGGACCACAGCCAGCAGAAACCAATCTAGACAAACAAAGCTAAATAAACAACTACGCCAATTTGACCGTTAGTAACAATAATAATTTTAAGAATGTAAGTGGGCAGAAAGCCCAAACGCTTATAGAGTGCGGTAATCATAAAACATTAGTTTTGTTATAGACCAAACATGTCACTAGCACGCGCACATGAAGGCCAAGAGCAGAACAGAGGCCTTACTGACATCACGTTTGCCACGTTTAACCGATTTGCCACACAGACTGCAGGATCAAATCAAGACAAGTGCCACAGACACAGTGCCTGTAGGCATTCCACACATTAATATACATACATATTCCCAAAATGGACCTTCACAGAAGTTAGAAATGTATTGATTCCACATTCGACGCTAACTTACAACATGAATGGCAGAGGTTCACTTCCAGCTATGACCTGATGGAACATGGAACTGTACAACAAACTACTGTGTGCTACAAGTGAAACACCACAACATAAACCATCGTTCTGGACATGACGTAGAGGGCCAGCAATAGATACAAGCTGTGATACGTGTATAAGTGCACTTCTGTGGACACCTATGGGGAACAGACACCAAGCCTTGGGGAAGCTTGGGTTACTCAGACTTTGAATGTTTCGAAAGACTTTACACCAGATCACTATTATGCTATGGTCACGGACACATGACCTCTCGTCTTTTCAGCCAGTGGAATATACGCAACTGTGGTTGACCTCTTGCCTACTCTGTGTTGTTGTGGCCTCGACATGTGCAAACACATACATTTCTATAGATCTGGAGAGAACACAACACAATTTATGTTTATAAGTGACAATAGCGAGGGAGACACACACACCAGAGCTATTAGTGCTTGGTCGTATCGTTATCTAGAACACAATATGACTTCTGCTATAAAATTATACAACAATATGACTAAAAATATTACTTAAGTGCCAAACTTTGATTAGCGGGTAGTGTCATAAGTGTAAGTTAAAACATTTTTATAGTAGGATAATATTACATAAGCAGTGTTAATTAGACGTCATAGACCTAGATTACTTCAATAATGTAATAAGTGAAAAAACAACCCTGTTAAGGGAGGTCCAGTGACAAGTGACAAACTGTTGGAATGTGTATTGCGAAATACAATGCCACAATTTTTTTTTTTCAAAATTAAACTCAAATCATGCAGGCCTACGTCAAATTAAGTGAACTGAACGGAAACATGCTGTGTTCTTCAATCAAGTCCATTTTTAAATAAGTGCTGGTGTTTTGCCATAAATAATCTAAGTGGCTTTTCAGAGGCATACACGTCTCAATCTGAAACCATGAAGGCACCCGTAACGACAAATTAAGTTATTAGTATTCCATTTTTTATATATATTATGTTATAATTTCTGAATAATGACTATACATGTAGGAAAAAATTAAGGGAGAAGATTAGGTTGATTTTAGTGCCGAGCAGCTCAAATTTTTCCATTTCGACACTGTGCAGTGAGTGGTCCTTTCTTATCAAGATGTTTACAGTTAAACAATCACGAGCACGTTGGGTGATGCTTGGCAGAACATTTATGACTACAGACAGTAGCTGCACGGTCCACGGCCTCTGAAGGGTGCACACTTCGGGGTGGTGTACGTGTTGGCTTCTGTCATGCTATTTTGTTGTGTTTAACCGAAAGCGAAACTATATGTGTGTGTGTGTGTGTGTGTGTGCTGCTCAGAATATCTCCCTGTTGTGTTAATGGTCAGTGCGTTAAGTGGTACATTATGAGAACATGCCGGGGTTTAGTTGCAGAGTGGATGTCAAGTGATTTCATACATTGTTGACATTTGCGTTGCAGTTTGCGGTGGACTGGCTGAAAACTACACGGTCTTCAAAAGAGTCCATACTTTACATGAGGTTAGGGGGTAGGCTCCCCAATCCCTTGTGTAAAACAGGCGGCAGCGGGGTCGCAAGGCTCCCAGAGCACGTTAAAGACGTATGTATAGTGCTGGGGAGAGACTGAAGGGCCCCCGTGTTCTGTCAAGGATGAATCAACATCCTGCTGTGGAACCGTCTAGTCGATGTGCCGACTGCCGCTCTCTCCTAGGGTTGGCAGCACATGGTGCGTGGATGACAGTCCACACCTAACCGGACGGGAGCTGCGTGACTCACCGGTTACAGGCAAGGCGGGTGAAAACGGTTAATATTCTGGTTCCCGTAGCCAAGCGGGGCCAGGACAAGACCGTCGGTTTCCTGCCTGGGGCGCCAACCACGCCAACGGGTAAGGGGTCGCTATCGACTGGGTCACCCGCCGGTCGGATCGCAAAAAGCATTAAAACCATGGCGTGCTCCCCGACAGGAGACGTGTGGTCGCTGCTTCCGGCTCAATGTACAGTCAGGCCATCACAAGCTCAAAGCGACCGCCGTAGTGCAACAGTCATGTAAGCGAGTGATGCTCCTGTGATCGGTGGGCTTTGAAAAGAAGACGCCGGGAAGCAGGAGGCTTGAACTCTCTATCCAGGGTGACCTGGGTGTAGACCTCAAGTGGAAAGGGGTCTAGCCTGGGACTGCGCCCCGTGGGGAGGTCTGAAGGACTTAAGTGCATCGATCGTGGCGCAAAATGTATCCAATTACGTTGCTGAGCATTGACCTAACTTTTATTTCTATTACCAGGTGACCACTGATTGACCAAGGGTAGTGGGGAGGTCCGAAAGACTTAAGTGTAACCTTCCATTTCTCTAAAATAGGTCGACTGCTTGCAGGAGAGACGTATACACTTTTGGTGTCGTTAACCCTCCATTTCTCTGAAACAGGTCATTGGGTGCAGAAGAATAATGTCAATTGACCTGTGCATAAGGCACAGGAAAGTTGTTTTGTTGTGTTTCCAATTACATGTTGTGAACGGTCAAGGAGGGTGGCCTCTGCACATTCCTATGCTGTGTGCCCTGCCGGGTGGCAGGTCAAGGAGGGTTATAGTATGTTTACATTTTTTTATATATAAATATTTATGTTATGTATCGCCATGCATAGATATCTATATAGATATATGGTTGACATTTTTACATTTTTTTTATATATATAAATATTTATGTTATGTATCGCCATGCATAGATATCTATATAGATATATGGTTTACATTTTTTTAATATATATATACTTATGTGATGTCTCGCCATGCATGGGTATGTATATAAATATATGGCCCTCTCCCCAATCAACAACTACACACACTCTCACAATCACACCACATAACATTATATTGCCACCTGGGCCCCCATGCTGAACTTGACGAAGAACACTGTTAGGTTTTCCATGCCTTCAGCGCCTGTAATATTATTATGATTATAATTATGTGTGTATTTACTGCTTATTTAGGATTAGACCAGTGTGGTAGGCCGACATATAAAGGCATAGGTAAAATACATACATATATGAAGGTTAATACTGCCTGTTTGGAGTCATTAACTGAGGCAGCTCTTTAAGGTCTCATAAGTTGGGTCCTTTCTCAGAGTGTGTAGGTCGTAAATTCCTTACCATTCCCTTATCTCGAAGAGGAGAGAGAGAGAGGCTCAAATGACATGCTTGATGCCTATGTTAGGGGGGAGGAGAAAGACACTTGCGAGGTGCTCATCGTATTTGCCCAGTGAGTAAAGGCACATATTGGGGGTCCTTGCTTAGATTTTCTGAGGGTCATAAAAATTCCAGTCTTATCAGGAAAGAGAGAGAGAACCAGGCCACCTTGGGGGGTGGGCATGATCTCTGGTGGGAGGCAACATCCTTTGTGTGGGTCTGTGTGGCAGAGTCACTGAGAACTCAGTTTCTTGGAGTCCCTCAACAGACCAGTAGTAAGTAGAAAAGCTCTTGATACACAAAGATTAATGGTCATATATGCTGATATGTTTATTGTTTGTGTGAAGATTCATGTCGGTAATATTGTATTATTGTTTCTGTGTTTCAATCTTTCTGTAGGTTTAAAACCTGTTTGACCTGTCTGTCTGTCTGTCTGACCGGACAGCCTGACCTGGCTAGACTTTGTTAGTAGAATGTGAGCCTACTGGCAAGGTTGGAGTTGACTAAGATAGTAGTTGACTGGCCGCTTAGTAGAATGATTGTCTGCTAGGTGTGTTAATGTATGTTTGTATTTGTGTTAGTAAATAAAAACCATAAAAGACACAGGTTTGGGTAGGTCTGAGTATTATCTACTTTACACCGATTCAGGGACTCCGGCCTTTTGCGAGGGCCGTTAGCCGACCAGTCGCACAAAGTAGTGTGCGTCGGGTTGAAATTCGTACAGTTTTAAACTACCGTCTGCCTTTTCATCAAGGCATTTAGGTGATTTAAGTAGTTTAAACAAATGGTAACAGTTTTAAACTATTGTGTGCCTTTTCATTAAGGCATATAGGTGATTTAAGTAGTTTATAACAAATAGTAACCTGATAGTCTCTGAATGGAGTCAGAGACCCTTTGGAGCAGGTTACGTTTATAACCGTGTTAAATAATAATTAATCACGGTTATAAACAACTTGTTGCTCTGGATTATGGGACCAGGGCAATAAGAATGAAGTGAGGCCACTTTTGAAGGTAGTCAGAAGTAGAGAGACAAGGCGGCGGAGATCACCGTCGGGTAGGCTAGTTTAACATCAAGGGTTTCAATGTTAACTGTATGTGACACTAGGACAGGATTAGGTATCGGGGGTTTTCATTGTTTACTGTATGTGATGTTAAGTCAGGGATAACGTTATTTAACTGCATGTGATACTAGGTCAGGATTAGTTATCAGGGGTTAAATTATTCAACGTTATTAGCCTATTGTTGTTGTTAGTGTACACAGATGCGAGCTGTGGATTCTAACAATAAAGGGAGACACTGCTACCTACCAAATTGCTAACTGGGTGCTGTCAAGCCTAATAACTTATAACTAGCTAAGTAGCCTGTCTTTAGTGGGAGGGAAGAGAAGTGAGATGGGAGGGTTAGTTGAGTTAGGAGTGAGGTGGGAGGCAGCACATAAGGCTTTTGGGGGGACATTGTGGTGGATGACTGACAGTATGGATCTTGGGTCAGCAAGAACACTAGTCAGGGAGAGGGAGTCACTGAGAGCAGAGTACGGTAGACTCATTGATGCTGCCAGGGACTATGTTATCGCCTTAGAAGATGAACGTGGTGATGGCACACACGCGGCAACGGTGGTCGATGTGTGTGACAGGTGGGAAACATGTATAGGGCAGTTTGAAAAGATAGATCAGGAGGTCGAAGTGGCCTTATTATCGCGCTATGTGGAGCCGGAAATAGACTATCTCGTTCAGGATATTGTGCATGCTTTGGTGAGGGTGAAGGATCTTAGCTTGAAGGCGGCGTCCAGTTCACAACGAAACGTGCAGGGGCGTGCTTTAAAGAGGAGACTCCTTTATCTTGAGGAAGCAGTGCTAAAATGGAGAGACATCGTTCCTGAGCTCAAAGCAACCGAGATGACCAACAAGTACTGGGTGCTTAAAGGGCGAAAGGCGCGACTGATGGACAGTTGGGCGGTCCTCCGAGTTAGTAGTCAACAGGGGGAGGACCACCGCCCGGCAGTCCAACAAGCTGACCCGCCAGAAGGCGCTACCACCGCTGTTCGGGTGGTTGACGCAGGGCGGATGGAGCAGATCTTCCCAGGAGTCAGGGGCGAGCCAGGAGACCCGGGCCGTCCCGGAGAGGGAGATCCACTCACCACGACACGTGGGGAAGGCGTGACAGCCGGCGGAGAGGAGCCGTCGGCGGCAGAGAAGGGAGTGCCATCAGAGGGCGGACTAGACGGCGTTGCTCCCGCAGACGAAGCTGCGGGTGCGGGGGAGGTGCCACGGGAGATCGCGGGAGGAGCTGCAGAGGGGTTGGTCGATGGAGTAGCCCCCGTGGACGAGGCCGCGGGGGACGTGGCGGTCGAGGTAGAGACGCCTACGGAGAAAGCCGGGGGGGAGACCGACACCAATCCACACACCGACATCACACCAGTGCAGAGCGGCGTGGCACCACCTAAGTCAACGAGGAAGGCCGAGGGGGAGGAGACCAACTCCACTCCATCACCACACCAGTGCAGAGCCCTGAAGCCCTGTTGGGCCAAGGTGGGAGGTCAGTAGCGACAAGAGTCAGACCAGTCGAGGTGAAAATATGCGAATGTGAGACATGCAGACCTCCTGACCTCATGAAAAAATGCAACTGTGAGACATGCAAACCTCTTGACCTCTTTGCACCAGTCCGGTGGGTCATGGGGAAATTGCGAGGGAAGAAGAAAAAGGTGAAGCAGAAAGTCACTGTCCCACCACAGTCATCAGTGCGGGCTGGAGGTGAGGTTGCGTTTCGCGGCGGCAAAAGTACACTGCCAGAGAAACTGACGTCTCCACTGCCACCCTCCGCAGGGGGTGGCAGTGGTTTGGATACGGCCGGGGCCACACCGATGCAACCTGGACCGCTGCGGTTGAGCATGGCTGACACAGAGGCCCACAAGGCGGTGGGCCTATGTGTCCGTGTATGGTCAGCTGGCAGTGGTACGTAGGTGCACTCGGGTGGACAGAGATGCTATGCGCAGCACCAAAAAAGAAAACGTCTGAAGTGTCCTACTTTTGTTGTAGTAGTTTAGGACCTTTTGTGATGTTTCTTAACATGTGAATGGATGGAGCCATTTCCAAATGTGTGCTATGCGGCATCGAAGGACGTCTAAAGTGTCTTACTGTGTGTGGTAGTTTAGGACCTTTATGATGTGCCTGTAACAGTGAAATGAATGGTGCCTGTGCCTGTAACAGTGAAATGAATGGAGCCATTTCAAAATGTATGCAATTGTGATGAGTATTTGAATAACTTGCATGATGACTGCCTACCTCTAAGTTGTGATGGAGGGGGGTTGAGTGGGGTGCATTGATACAGGTTATGTTCACCACTTAATCTCTTTTATACTTAGTTGTACGATGATGTCACGCGAAAATGGCGAAATGGCTGACCTGCCAGGTTGTGAGCTTGTAGATCAGCTATTTGCCATTGCGAAGCATTCACTTTGCCCATGAGGGAAAGGGGTTTCAAGTGGGAGGGAAAGGACACATCAGTGTTCCAAAAGATGAGCTTGTAGATCTGCTAATTTTCATTTAAAAACTTTGCCCAGGATATAGGTGGTCGAAGTAGTTTACAAATTCGCACAGTTTTGAACTATTGACACTGACCGATAGTGGTTTATAGATTTGCACGGTTTTGAACTACTGGCCTAACTATTGCTCTCTTAAAGGTGAGGCTAGTGGGAGTTTGAAGGGTTTGAGAATTCGTGCAGTTTTAATCCACTATCGGCCTTTTAATTAAGGCCTATAGGTATTGAGTGGGGGAAAACAGGCAACTACATACCAAATTAGTTTGTTTTCTGGATTGGGGAATTTATGTTAAACATGTGTGGTGTGCATAAATTCATGTTATGTGTGAAGTACGTAACTTTTTAAGTTTGACATGTGGGCTGTTCCGAGTATGGGATCGGAGTGGTTTGCAGACCAAAGTAAGATGTACCTAGTTAGGCATGTGTGAAGTACATTGCTTACTATGCCAGGCGGTGCCTCACTCACTAAGGGGCGACCTACCAGTGTGTTCTCTAAGCCAAAAAACAGAGGTAAATGGATTGTAGCCATTTCCTGCTGCCAGTGGGGGAGGATTATCATATGGGCGGGCCGTGAATGTGAGAGGTTATTGCGGCCTCTGGGTCCGCCGACCCAGAGGCCGGGTGGGAGGTGTTAGGTTTTCCATGCCTTCAGCGCCTGTAATATTATTATGATTATAATTATGTGTGTATTTACTGCTTATTTAGGATTAGACCAGTGTGGTAGGCCGACATATAAAGGCATAGGTAAAATACATACATATATGAAGGTTAATACTGCCTGTTTGGAGTCATTAACTGAGGCAGCTCTTTAAGGTCTCATAAGTTGGGTCCTTTCTCAGAGTGTGTAGGTCGTAAATTCCTTACCATTCCCTTATCTCGAAGAGGAGAGAGAGAGAGGCTCAAATGACATGCTTGATGCCTATGTTAGGGGGGAGGAGAAAGACACTTGCGAGGTGCTCATCGTATTTGCCCAGTGAGTAAAGGCACATATTGGGGGTCCTTGCTTAGATTTTCTGAGGGTCATAAAAATTCCAGTCTTATCAGGAAAGAGAGAGAGAACCAGGCCACCTTGGGGGGTGGGCATGATCTCTGGTGGGAGGCAACATCCTTTGTGTGGGTCTGTGTGGCAGAGTCACTGAGAACTCAGTTTCTTGGAGTCCCTCAACAGACCAGTAGTAAGTAGAAAAGCTCTTGATACACAAAGATTAATGGTCATATATGCTGATATGTTTATTGTTTGTGTGAAGATTCATGTCGGTAATATTGTATTATTGTTTCTGTGTTTCAATCTTTCTGTAGGTTTAAAACCTGTTTGACCTGTCTGTCTGTCTGTCTGACCGGACAGCCTGACCTGGCTAGACTTTGTTAGTAGAATGTGAGCCTACTGGCAAGGTTGGAGTTGACTAAGATAGTAGTTGACTGGCCGCTTAGTAGAATGATTGTCTGCTAGGTGTGTTAATGTATGTTTGTATTTGTGTTAGTAAATAAAAACCATAAAAGACACAGGTTTGGGTAGGTCTGAGTATTATCTACTTTACACCGATTCAGGGACTCCGGCCTTTTGCGAGGGCCGTTAGCCGACCAGTCGCACAAAGTAGTGTGCGTCGGGTTGAAATTCGTACAAACACCCCTGCACGATATCTGCGCCCCGACTTTTGACCTCAAGGAGGGTACGGATCTGACTGGCGCTTGGGGTTTGAGCCCCTGTGTATAATACGGGGGGGCTAGTCTTGAGCTTTGTCAGAACCTCCTCCTCCGGGCTCGGAAAAGTGACCACCTCAACCGGAGGAATTGGAGAAGAAGAAACCAAAATGTACGCATATTACAAAAAAAAACGAATTAAAAAATAATAATATACATGTTAGAATAGTTGCTTGTAAAGGAAAACTCAGTGGGAGTGCCCCACTGAGGGACACTAAGTTTAGCAATACATTTGTTGGAATCAAATGACAAATTATGTAATTGTCCCCAATAAGAGCTCATGTCCAGATGGTAGGTTTGGGACTGCCCCAGCCTAGTTCAGAGTTTCCCCTTCAAAGAAAAGGGTTTTCCTCGGCTCACATGACTCAAAAAGAAAAAAAATGGGACCTGATTTTTTAAACATGCAATATGTTATGCTATAAAGTAAGTGATAAAATACTGTTCACATTTAGGTGTTGTGGGTACTAAATTCGTACCCAAGGAGGGGTTGATGGTCCGTTGTGGAACCTTGGGCCGTCAACCTTTACTTTATAGAGTGTGGAGCACAGTAGCTGTACTCCAATTAGAAGGCCGAACGTGCCATCCACTGTTTTTGATATACTGAATGCTAAAGATAAGAAGGTCAGAATTCTCCAGGCGCTCAACCGAACGCCTGTTTGCATGCAGACCTAGATGTGGAGCGAATTGCCTTCGTGATATATCAGGTCGTATTGTTTTAATATCATTAATTTGCTGTTCTTTTATTCACATAGTAGAAAGGGAGTCTCCCTTGTTTGTCAATAAAGATGCCTTGCGCATGTGAACGGTAATTTCTGTGTATGTCGTCTATAAACTGGACTTTAGGGTTTATTGAACCAAGAGTGACAGCTCAGCTACGGCACATCAGGACGTAGCCCCCCTCCTTTCTTCTTGACGAGGAAGTATCTTGAGTAGAAACCTAGACGGCTTTCTCCCGGTAGTACTTCCCGCACGGCGTTCTTTAGCAGGAGTGATGCAATCTCCTCTCGTAACGTTACCGCCGCTTGGCCACTCGCGTGTGACAACAATACTTTGTTGGACATGGGTGGTTTCCTGGAAAATTGCAGCCTGTAGCCCCGTGCTATTGTACGGAGCACCCAAGGGTTGGCGTCGCATTCTTTCCATCGCTCGATGCGGAGCGACAACGGATTCGGAGGGGTTATTATTTGTGTCGGGTGTACGAGCGCCGCCATCTTTGTCGTGCTCGTTGGCTCGGCAACCCTCTTTGTTGTTACTCCTGAGTACGCATGCGCGGCCAGTGTGAGAGCCTTCGTCTTGGCTGTGCTTGTTAGCCTGGTTAGCATGCTTGGTGCTACATGAGGGCTCATGCGCGCGGCCATCTTGGAAGGCGTCACGTGTTCGCTCACAGCCAATGTGTGCGCCAACACGTGTTTCCGCAAAATGGCCGACTCTTGTGACAAAACAACAACATTGGGGCCTAGTCTTAACTTGGGGCGTTTTGTGGACCAAGAAAAAATTTGGCGTGACCCGTGTAGGAGATGACGGTTTTGGCCCGCCATCTTGCCTTTGTTGTGTCCCCCGCTCACCAGGGACCCCTCGTGAGGGGTCCCTGATGAACGGTGGCTCATTAGTACTTTGGTTGTGCTTTGTTGTATTTTTTGGTTGTTTAATACAGAATCTGTTTTCATAACAACATTTTGAACAAATACAGCGGCAGGTGACACAGGAACATGCACATTCACAAAATCGTGTTTCATAAAATGTACATATGGGTGTGTGTGCTTCTTTGCGGGGCTTCGGGAGCGATCGAACGCCGTCTCCACTCGCTCCGTCGAACATCTCCTCCTCTTCCTCGGTGAGCGTGGATGGAGGCCCGTGGCCACAAAATCCAGTCGAAAATCCCCGGTCTGGGGGGAGAGGGAACCGGGGGAGAAATTGTCCCTGCTCACTTGGCAGGGTTGGACAGTGTCATTTATTCTGCTCGGCGCGGCGACCCCTGTGACTGCCTCTCTGAGGCCGGTTGTTGGCGGGGCGCGCGCGGCCACGGTCATCGTCCCGACGTTCGCGCTGTTCGCCTCTGCCAGCGGCTGGTGGAGCAGAATGGGACTGGTTCGGGCGCGAACCGGTCTGACGGACCTGTGGCATCCTACCCCTAGTTGGCTGCCGCGAGGGACGGGTCTGGGGCCGAGAGAGAGGTGGTCCAGAAGGAGCCTGTAAACAGGACATGGCCGCCTCGTCCTGGGCTTTGCGTGTCGCGGTGCTTTCTTGGAGATAAACCATGGCGCCATGGAAGAGGTTGCCGGCGGTTATCTTAAGGTTCTGGAGGTGCTTTTTGTCGTCCGGGCCTTTGAAAGAGACGTGATCCAGCCAACGTCCTCTCTCGTGAGTGACGCACATTCCCAGGACTCTACCGTTCCATTCGGTAGTATTCTTATTGAGGAGCATAATCTCCCGCTGGAGGCGTCGCATCTCAGCCATTTGTTGTGATGTAGCGACATCTCCCACCTCCGTCATAAGAACCATCAGGGACCCCTGTAACAGAGCAGCAGCATTGAGGGCCCTGGCGCTTGATGTTGTTGCCTTGTAGACCGCCCTCGTGGCAGCGGATCCAGCAACGTCCTTCTCGGTGGTGAGGCACGGTGTCTCCTTTGTTGTAGAGAAGGGCGCCTTCTGGCTGCGCGGCTGGCTGTGCAGCATAAAGGTGGCCAAACTACGGTCCATGGGCGGGAAGGCCGAGAGGCCGAGTTCGCCTGCGCCCGCGCAGTCGATCTCAAAACGCAGCTTTTTTGGATCGGAGTCCGGAGCCAGAGGAGAGCTCCAAGACGCCGTGAGGCCGGCGGCGAAGCCCTTCGCCAGGGGAAGTTTACATTTCTTTGGGACCTTCTCCTCCACGGAGCCCAGTCCCTGCCACTCGGAAGCGCTGGCGGGGGCCACCTCGGCCTCGTCCGCGGGCCATCTGAGGCCACATCTCACGGTGGCCAGTTTGTAGATCTCCAGCAAAGGAGCCTCGCTCATGTCAGGCGGGGGAGGTGCAGCTTCAACCTGGGCTGTAGCCGTCTCCACCATTACCGTAGGTACAGCATCGGCGAGTGGCGTCGCAGGTAGCGGTGGGCCGATAGCTGGGAGAGGAGGGCCGCGGTCCTCAGTCTCCAGGATGACGACCTCTCCGTCCCCCTCGACCTGGTCAACGACCTGGTAATCATCACCGTCGTCGTACTGTTCCACCTGGTAGGTGGCGAGGGTCTCGTCCTCACCGTCATCTCTGCCTGAGCACCCGCTCCTCGCCGGGGAAGAGTAGTGGGAGCTTGCTCGGTGAGGGCCGCCGCTGTGTTCCGCTGCGTTGTCTCCCCTCGCGGGAGAACGGGAGCGGGGACCGATTGATTTTACTCCAGGTCTGCGTCCGTCCCCTCCGTGGAGAGAGCGATCCGGGGGGTCCAAGGCCCGGGCGGAGCCGGCTGCTGCAGACGGGCGAGCCCGGCGAGAGAAAGCCTCCTCTCTGGCCGTGTAAGCGGCGGGCTGTCTGCGGGAGGAGAAGTAGCGGGAGGCCGCGTCGTACTCCTCAGGCTCCTCGTACGTGGTACGGGGAGGAAGATAGAACCTCTCGGCCTTGAACAGGCGATTCTGAAGCTCCGATGGGTGGAGGCTAGCACAGTCAGAGCACCTCGGAGGCTGCTCGTAGGCCGCGGCGTCCGCGTGGGCGAAACCCAGGCAAATAATGCAATGGTCGTGGGTGTCCCACTCGTCCAGCAGCTGGGCACAGGTGCGGGTGCTGCATCGGCGACGGGGGGGGAAATCCATGGCGGGACCCCGGTCGTGGCGATCCGTCGCGGTGGGAAGAGCACGCCGAGACATGCTGATGAAGAATGAATGAAGCCAAGCCGGCCGGCTAGGCTAAGCTAAAAAGCCGGTAGGCCTGAAAGCTAGTTAAGCTAGGCTAAGCTAGCTGCAGCGTCCGCTGTGTAGATCGAGGAAAGAGTTTTCCACTCCGTGGAAGGGAAAGGGAGAGTAACGAGCTCCGGGGACTCTCGGTGGACTGAGAAACCGACTCGTCGCTGTCGAGATCGTCGAATTCCCCGCAGGCTCGTTCTGTTTTTGTAGATGTGATTGTAGTAGCTCTGTGTTCATCGAGGCAGAAGAAGCGAAAGAGAACGTAACTTCCGCTTTCCGGGTCCTTTATACCCTCGGGGGAGGGTTTTCCGGAAAGCGACTGACGGCCCACCGGGCCAATGAGGATTGGCCCGAGGGAGTTAATGTGAAGCTTCTGTATATCATCGCCAGGGGGCGCTGATCCCATATGTGAACAGTGAGAGAGCAATGTAATAAAACCGCAGGCTTTCGTTTCTTGGAAAGTTAGCATACTGGAAGCCGTTGTTCTCGTGTTAATAAAAAAAAAAAAAAATATTGGAAATCTTGTTTGAAAAAAAAAAAAAATCTGCCCAACGATGATGTCACTGGTAGGCGGGTTTCTGAAGTGTCCACATCCCTCCTATGAGTACCAAGTAGAAAAAAAATGACACCATTTTATCATGAGCTTTAGTGAGGACCAATTATATCAAGATAGGTTGAAAATGGGTGAAGTCGTCCTTTAAGTGTGTGTGTGTGGGGGGGGGGGGGGGGGGACCAGGAATCTTATGATTTGACTTATGATTCCCAGACGTCCTCTCTAGCCATTCGGCTTCGGCCGCCTTGATATTGATGTCCGATACCGGTTTCCTTTTCCCAGCTGTCCATGTGACCTATTTCCCAATATAGGACATCATACACGCCTGTATGTATGTGTGGGTGTGCGCGTGCGTGTGGGTGTGTGTGTGTGTGCGCGCGCAGGCATGTGCGCGTGTAAAAAATATTTGAGGGTTTCTGACTCATCAACAAGTGGGAGCTGAAAAACCGACAGCACTATAGTCTCTCATGACCATCAATCAGACATGGAACGTTTTTTATTACCAAGCAGTACATCACAACGTGGTGTTTGGCGTTATTACAATATCGATCGTAGACAAATAGATCTTTAGGTCATGGTCTCATACTGACAAAAAGCAGCACAAAAATACGGATAAGGATGACGGATGTTGTTCGCACTTACAGCGGTGGTAACATTGTTGGTATTGATCTGCCCACATATTTTGTCTCTAAGTTTGACTCACTGCAGCGGTATGAACCGAAGAAGAGGCTGCAATAAAGTGCAGAAGATTCCGAGCAGAGCAATGTTGTGGGGAAAAAAAGTCATTGTAATTAATAACATCAATCATAGCTGATGAGAGAACACAGCAGCATGCTGTTTGCGGGGCCAGCTGATGAAGCAATGTTGCATCTTTATGGTATCACCATTCACCGCCAGTAGGAAACTCAATAGCAGGTTTGTGTGTTGCAGTTTGTGTGTGCCCAGGCAAGCAATATCCCGGCATAATGTAATGATATCCCTTAATGGCTCATTAGAGCACTCCTCTTGTTCGTGTTTGGTTAAAATGTAAGCGTCTCCCACTGTGTTTGCTGCTTCTGAGACGCTGAGACCCACCGGATATCTTTATCTCCTCTCAGTTTTCATGCCAACTTCCACAGCTGCCATTACAGCCGCCACACTGTACAATCCAGAGTGTTAACTTACCACGGTTAGAGTGTAAAAATGGACCCGTAACGGACAAAGACTTAACATTAACACCCAGGATTGTTTGTGCAGAGCAGGGTCTACAGCAGGTGGCATTTTTTTTTGAAGAGTTGGAGGAGCATTGATTCATCAGTATGGCTTTTTATCTCACCTTGGCTGAAATGTGACATAATGTTCCCGCCGTAGCTGAGCGGTAATGATCCTATAATGCCATCTCGGCCGGGGCCCAGGGGCTCTGAGATTGCGTAACTGTTGACAGAGATTTGGGTCTGTCGCACATGCGTCGATCGCACTGCCTGCATGGTTCAGGTAATGAAGGCGGTGGAGAATGAGGAACATGCTAGATGGCTATAGAATGCAGCCAGCTGGGCCAAACGAGAAAACATGGACTGCACCTTACATAACCTATGTTATATAAGTGTTAGGTTAAAGGTAGGGCAGCAGATGAGGGACAACTTCAGATATTTACATCCATACGTAGACGGTCCATATGTAGACAACAGTATCAGTCGCTTTGTTTGGAAAGATTTAATGGAAATGACTTAAAATCAGAAAAGTGTTAAGAATCCTGACATGAGGAAGTTGCCATTTGTACATGTAGTGTATTGACTGTACTTGGTATGATATTGGCCTATAAATGTACAGTTCATTGTAAATGTCTTGCATTCAAATCCAGCTACACTGCTCTGGAAACCTCTCTCTGCTTTTAACTGTGAAATTAAATGTATTGTTGATATAAGTATCCTTGTATTTATTTGTATATAGCTTGGAAGTTTACAGAGTTTACAACTCTCTCTCTCTAGGTCGTCCTCAGACAAGCCCTCCAGTGGTGACTCAAGTAATTGACAGTGACCTGTGTGTGTGTGTGTGTGTGTGTGTGTGTGTGTGTGTGTGTGTGTGTGTGTGTGTGTGTGTGTGTGCGTGTGCGTCACGCTCTTTCTCTGCCCCCTCCTCTTCACCTCGGCCCCATCTCTCATCTGCTCCCCATCTCTTACAGCTGAGCCCTCCATCAGCCACAATTCGCCTATAACGCTCCATCTCTCTCTCTCTCTCTCTCTCTCTCTCTCTCTCTCTCCTCTCTCTCTCCCCCCCCCCTATCTTTCTCTCTGTCTGTCTTTTTCCATCTCTTCAAACACGTTCTGAATCTTTGTGCCCCTCTCTACCTTCATATGGGTATTATACAGTCTGTCTGTCTGTCTGTCTGTCTGTCTGTCTGTGTCTCTCTCTCACACACGCACACGCACACATGCACACACTTTAACAATAAGCACGGTACATTTGTCTTTGAACTCTTGCAGTGGGCCACAACACTGGCAGCCGAACAATTGAGAGAATGAACTATCCAGATTAAAGCCATGAATCAAAACCTTACCCGTGAGTCTTGGACCTATGATATGAGCAACATGCCCTTGCAACAGCCCAAGCACCGCAAGGGAAGAATTAAAGTCACGAAAAGTTCACTGTTGTGCCGCAAAGCATCGCTTTTAATGAGAAGTGGAGACGGGAACTGTGCCACACTTCCACCTCCAAATGCTTAATTAGTGTAAAACACACAAACACACACACACACACACACACACACACACACACACACACACACACACACACACAGTACACGCACAGTGACATTCAGTGTTAATTTGACTCTGAGCATTATGTATGAAAATAGACAATCTACAATCTCACAGCGCATTGCATTGCAACATGTTTTGAGCTTGTAGCTTGTATTATTTTCACGACTTGTACGAGACATTTGTATGTCAAATTGTCATAATTATGACAAATTATAAGATAGATGAAAAACCATAAAAAGATGAAATATGGAGTTACAAGTTTTCTGCCTGACAGTGATGAAATCAAATTACATTGACCCATTTTGCTGTTACTGTAACTGAGGTTGTACGTTTACATTCAACTTAAAATAAATCAAACTTAAGCAAGGTGCACGCACATCCAAAAAGCAGCGGCCAAGGACTAGTATTTAGGATTGCCCGTCTCAAGTCCTTGCAAGTTGATGTCCATACCTTTATTGTAATGAATCGAAAACTGCTTCATCAAAGACCACAAACCACTATATACTTTGGAAAAGGGTCAGAGTTGTAGTCAAGGCTAATACCAGACCACCAGTATGGTCCTTTAAATAAACTTTTCTATTTTATGTGCAGGGTGGTGTTACGTTAACATGTCACACTCACAGCTATACTAAACCCATTGGTATTGCTTGACTCCCACAGCTTGAAGCCCTTCCGTGCAAAAGGGTGAATGAGTCGTATAGACACAAGCAGGGACGTGCATAGGGATTTGGAGAGGCAGGGGCTAGAATTTTACGAACAATTACCATACTTTTAGGCCCGAAAACCCCCCGTGCTTAATGTCCTCCAAGTCACGCACCCAACAAGCTTTGAACTGAGCAGATTGGACCTTCCGTTCCAGAGATAATGGCCAAAACATCTTGAAAGCGTCCACTTTCGCCGGTTTTCGATCGGCGATCTTCGATTTGGCCATTGTCGCCCGTTTTTCTTTAGTAACACGGGCTAGGAAGGTCGTACGACGACAAACTAGATACCTGAGGAAAGTTCAAAGAAACTTTGAGCTGCATCCAACACATCCACTGCCAGTTCCAGTTCCAGTCGGCCTTACCGTCAGGCCGCTAGGGGCAGTTGAAATTTCTTTTTCTTTTTTTCTTTTTTTTTCAGTCTGGAGACGGCACTTTTTTACCGAGGGGTAAAAGGGCAGGGGCTAAAGCCCCCTTTCATGTCTGTGTGTGCGCGTGCATGCACGCAAGGCTTGTATAAGCTACTCTGGGGAGAAACGGAGTATATAGTCATTATGGAGGTATAGTTTCATCACCCGAATGAAACAGGCGGCGTTCTGTTTTGGAATTCACCCGTGTGTTGTAGCATAGCAAAAACAACTAGCATTCAAGGCCCAGTAAATACATATGCAGGGGAGAAGCGTTGAATTAGTAATGAGTTATTTCTCCCCGCGGCTCTCTAGTTGTGTGTGAGAAGGGGAAAAAAAGAGGGAGAAAGAGAGGGAGATGGGAGAATGCGTGAGAAAGGAAGAAGACAGTCAGAGATAGGGAGGGAGCAAAGAGAAGAGACGGATTAGAGAGGGAGAGGAGCAATAGAGATGGAGAGATGTAGAGAGGAGGACTTCATTAAAGTGGCATTCTTCATACCACGTGGTACGGTTGTACAGTATGTTCAGTGGATCTTTCCTGTCTCTTACGCCTTCATCTGTCATCTCCCCACATGTCTCCACCACGTTCCCATGCTCTCTCCTTTCTGCTTTTTTCCTTTTTCTCGTTCGCTTTCCTCCCATTGTTCTTTTAACCCATTTAGACCTGAGGCGATTCTTTAAAAAAATCTAAATCCTAACAGTTTTTTGAAAAAAAATCTAAGATTTATTTTCAAGATTTTTCAAAAATAGCAGATCTACAAGCTCATAGCGCGGCACTCGGTGCCGCGCTATGAGCTTGTATATCTGCGCTTATATGAGCTTGTAGATCTGTTTTTTTTTTTTAATCGTGAAAATTTGCGCAAATCTTTAGAGCGAACATTTTTAACTCAAATCTTTGTTTCTGGGGGTTCTACAAATGTCTTCTAAATCCTAATCAGTGTTTCTCAAACTTTGTTTCATGTCAAGGACCCCCAAAATTATATGTATTTGGCTGTGGACCCCCATCTCAAAATATTTTGTCCCAGGGACTCCCAGAAGCAAATATTTGAGTAAAAAAAATGTTTGCTTTAAAAATATATACATGTATATATCCAAAGATTTGCCCAAATTTTCAAGATCTTTCAAAAATAGCAGATCTACAAGCTCATAGCGCGGCACTCGGTGCCGCGCTATGAGCTTGTATGTCTTGCTATTTTTGAATAGCCCAAAGAAATCGTAAAATGCATTCCCGGTCTTAATGGGTTAATTCCCCATCTCTCATTCTCTGCATCATCATCCCTTCTCTCTCTCTCCCCTTTTTTCCCTCCCTATTTCGATCTCCGTCCTCTTTCTTGTTGCTCTCAGTCATCCCTCATTTCTCTCTCTCTCTCTGCCTCTTGCATTGTGTTCATTTCTTCTTCTCCCTGTTCGGCTCCATCATTCAGGCTGTGGTTGTTATGGCTTTCTTTCTTTTTTTTTCTTTTTTCTCTTTTACAATGGTTAGGGTTATTTTCCCCTCACCTGGACCCAGTTGCACCACCTCACACTAAGTTCAAACTTAGCCTAGTTATACCCATTCAATCCGGGGACGCATCTCTGTCATTTTAGATTTATTTGGCTATTCAAAAATAGTAGATCTACAAGCTCATAGCACGGCACAGAGTGCCGTGCTATGAGCTTGTAGATCTGCTATTTTTTTTTTTATCGTGAAAATGTTTGCAAATCTTTGAATATATATATATAACTCAAATATTTGCTTCTTGGGGTCCCTGGAACAAAAATATGTTACAAATGTTTAAAAAATTGTATAAATATATATTTAAAGATTTGCACAAATTTTCACGATTTTCTCAAAAAAATGTAGATCTACAAGCTCACAGCGCGGCACAGAGCTCTATGTAGAGCTTGTAGATCTGCTATTTTTGAATGGCCAAATAAATCTAAAAATGACACAGATACTTTCCTGGTCTAAATGGCTTTTTAAAAGCCATTTAAGCTTTGAACTTAGTGTGAGGTGGTGCAACTAGCTCCTGCTGGTGTCTGGTCTGATGCTATCTGGCTATATTTTCACGTTGCTGCCCCAAACTGTATGGAGCAGATCTTCGAATACTACGCTGTCCAGAAAACTAGGCTATAGAATCTGGGCCAGGATAGGTAGGTAGGGCACAGGTTGGTGAGACATCAATCAAAACAAGACATTATAAGGGGGCACTCGTGTGGCGCCGGGGGTTAAGTACCAGCCCACAGTCCACAGAGACTATATAATATGGGTTTGAATCCTCCATTGTGCCTCCGGCTGGCATGGCCGGGCATCCACACACAATTGGAATCTGTACTTCTGTAACTCTTTGTATGTCGCCCCTTATCTTTAGTACACCCTTATATAAGACCATTTAGACGAGCGTCTCTGTTAGAGTGGAGTCAAACGGACATTACAAGAACTGTCTGAGATTGGGGCTCGGGAGGCTTGGCTTTTGCCCTGCTGGGGCCCAAGGTCTAGCCAGAAGTCTAGCCAGAGCTCTGATGCTGTAAAGGCTGTTTCTCTGCCTGAATCTTCCTAATAAATACATTGTCAAAACTTCACCCTGACATGGATATTAATATTTTCCATAATAAAAAGACAAACAAAACCCTGTAAAACAAACACGAACGTTGAACGTAATCATGTTTACTCTTTCAAATCACAAAGACAAAGTGCAACAGTTAAAAATGACTTAACCCATTAAGACCGCGGACGCATCTGAGTAATTTTAAGATTTATTTGGCTATTCAAAACATAGCAGATCTACAAGCTCATATCGCGGCACCGAGTGCCGCGATATGAGCTTGTAGATCTGCTATGTTTTGAAAAATCGTGAAAAATATGTACAATTCTTTGAATAATGTATTTTTAAAGCGAACATTTAGTGTTTAATATAATATCCGTGGTTCTCAAAAATTATATGTATTTGGCCGTGGACCCCCATCAAAAAATATTTTGTTCCAGGGACCGCCCAGAAGTTGTAACAGAGTTAAAAATGTTCGCTTTAAAACATATATACAATATTCAAAGATTTGCACACATTTTCACGATTTTTCAAAAATAGCCAAAGAAATCTTCAAATGACGCAGATTCGTTCGTTCCCGGTCTTAAAGGGTTAAGCATTTGGCGCTATGGCGATGCGAGGTGTTATGACTTGCGCTCGCATACATCTTCCAAATGTTTGTCATCGGGATTTGTCATTTGTCTCATCTCTGCCAGCTCTTGCTCCATCATGCCTTATGTAACACCCCAAGCTGTTGTGAAGATGAATCCCGGAAGCAAACTACTGTTTTATCAGCGCATCCATTTTCAGCTCCCCATCCAATCACAGTGATGGTTTACCCAAAAAAGCCAGTCTGCTCATCTT
Organism: Gymnoscopelus microlampas; assembly: GCF_963454915.1. Taxonomy (NCBI): domain Eukaryota; kingdom Metazoa; phylum Chordata; class Actinopteri; order Myctophiformes; family Myctophidae; genus Gymnoscopelus; species Gymnoscopelus microlampas. The sequence goes on along the minus strand of NC_139947.1, from coordinate 27,852,295 downwards.
TTGGCTTGTAACTGTTCACTTAACCAATTAAGACCTGGAACTGTGTTATTTTTAGATTTGAGCTAAAAAGCATTAGTTTACACTTTGGGCTATTCAAAAATAGCAGATCTACAAGCTCATAGCGCGGCACTCGGTGCCGCGCTATGAGCTTGTAGATCTGCTATTTTTGAAAAATCATGAAAATGTGTGCAAATCTTTGAATATATATATTTTTAAAGCGAACATTTTTAACTCAAATCTTTGCTTCTGGGGGTCCCTGGAACCAAATATTTTGATGGGGGTCCGCGGCCAAATACATATAATTTTGGGGGTCCTTGACATGAAAAAGATTGAGCACCACTGATATAGAAACATACGTTTTTCAGAATACTGTTGAGATTTAGGAGACATGTAGAATCGGCTTCAGGTCTCAATGGGTTAAACAGCCATATTATGCAGCAAAGTACTCTGTATAACTGTTATCTGGGGGCAGCTGCAGCGCATCAAATGCATTTAAATCGACATCACTTACCATGGCTAGTGGCATTCCAACAGTGGTGGAAAAAAAAAAAAAAATGTAAGTAAGTAAAAGTATCAATACTGCAATGTAGAAACACTCTGTTACAAGCAAAAGTCCGGTAACAAAGATTTAGTAGAAGTACAAAGTATTGGCATCAAAATATGCTTAAAGAACCAAAAGTAAAAATACCCATTATGCAGAATGTCCCATTTCACAGGTTTCAAATTTATAAAATGTACACAAATCTTTTGAAAATAGTAGATCTACAAGCTCACAATGCGCCTCCATCGCGATGCATTGTGAGCTTGTAGATCGGCTATTTTCAAATAGCCAAAATTTGAATAGGGATGAAGTGTTTAATGTATGTTTTGTAATAATAATCCAAATCTACAAAGGAACTAAAGTTTTAAAATATTTGTAGTGGAGTAAAAAGTACAATATTTGGCTCTGAGATGTAGTGGAGTAAAAGTATAAAGTATTGGACATTGGAAATACTCCAGTGAAGTAAAGTAACTCAAAATAGTACTTATCTACAGTGCTTGAGTAAATGTACTTAGTTACTTTCCACCACTGCTTTCCAATTACTGGTGTAGTCTGTGAAGAGTGAGGTAAATAACCTTTGTTGAAGTGTAAGGTGGGTTAACAGTTGTTAATTCTTTAACCCATTAAGAATGCATCTGTGTGTCATTGTTAAGATTTATTTGGCTATTTTTTTTAAAATCGTGAAATATTTGTGCAAATCTTTGGATATAATATACATTTTAACTCAAATCTTTGCTTCTGGGGGGGTCCCTGGAACTAAAATATTTTGAGATGGGGGTCCGCGGACAAATACATATCATTTTGGGGGTCCTTGACATGAAAAATGTTTGAGAACCACTGATATATAGCAATATAATAAAAAAAAACAAAAAAAAAACTGTTAGGATTTAGAAGATATTAGAATACCCCAGAAGCAAAGATTTGAGCTAAAAATGTTCGCTTTGAAAAATATATATATTCAAAGATTTGCATGCATTTTCACGATTTTTCAAAAAATAGCAGATCTACAAGCTCATAGCTTGCACTCGGTGCCGCACTATGAGCTTGTAGATCTGCTATTTTTGAATAGCCAAAGAAATCTTAAAATGACACACAGCTGCGTCCCCGGACTTAAAGGGTTTAACTTGGAGGATGGATGAGTTGTTTGGAGTCAGATTCCCCTCATGACATGTACTGTGGTCCCTGTCGCTGCCCACACCGCTACTGTTGGCCTGTGGGCAGTGGTGGAAAGTAACTTAGTACATTTACTTTAAGTACTGTACTTAAGTACAATTGTGAGATATTTCTACTTTACTGGAGTATTTCCAATTTCCAATACTTTTACTTCTACTCCACTACATTCTCAGAGGCAAATATTGTGCTTTTACTCCAGTACAATTATTTGAAAACTTTAGTTACTAGTTACTTTGCGGATATAAATGATTACGTTCTAAAACATACATTAACCACTCTAGCCCTGTTTTATACATAGGCTATTTGAAAATAGCAGATCTATAAGCTCACAACGCGTCACATCATGATGCGCTGTGAGCTTGTAGATCTGCTATTTTCAAACAGTTTAGTACTTTTACTTTTGGTACTTTAAGTACCGAGAGTAGTAGTGATACCTTTGTACTTTTACTCAAGTAAATGTTTAATTCCAGACGTGTACTTGTAACAGAGTACTTCTACAATGCAGCATTGATACTTTTACTTAAGTAAAACATTTGAGTACTGGAGACTGCGAGGAGGAGCGAGAAACTATCTCCCCCAGATCCCCTCCCTGCTAAACAGGAGGGGTCATTATAGTACAGAAACATGGATATGAACCCTCGCCAGCTTCCCACCCGTGAATACTGCCAACTGTGTTTGTATTTAGAGCGCCCGACCAAGCTGGAAGGCAACCGCTTCCCAGAAATGTTATTATTATTATTATTTGAACCTCGTCAGACGGGGGGGCTGACGCCCGCCGCCTGTACGGTGGATTCAAGATTCAAATAATTCATCTCTCTTTGTGTTATGCTTTGAGAGATAGATGTTGGCTCAAGCCAGCAAAGAAATAGATTCCAAAAAATAAAGTCCATTAGGAATAGGAGAATAAGAAGGATTTCAGAGAGAGGTGTTTGTTCGTGTCCTGATCTTGAAATGTTGGTCTTTTAATAATTTAATTGCTGAGGTGTTCCCGTTCTGTTTTCTTTTGTTTTGGTTGTTATGTTTTGGGCTTTGGATTCCCTTCACCACAGACGAGAGAAAGCAGTTTGGTGTTCAAGGTTCAAGGTTGTGCTTTATTATTGTTACATCTTGTGTAAAGTACAGAAGGAGTAAAACTTATTTTTGTTTGGCTTCCTTCAGACAATGCAGCAGCATAGATCATAACAACATCAATAATAATGATAAATGATTACACCGTAAAAAGATAAAAAAGAAAGAGAGAAGAAAAAGGCGGTTTTATCGTTTCCCTTTGTCCTGGTTGTCTCCGCCAGGCCGAAAGGCATGGCGAGAGAGTATGTTTTACCCTCCGTCCGTCCGTGTGTGTGTCCGTGTGTTAGCAGCTAATCTCCGGCACCGTTGGCCCGGTCGCTGCGAAACTGTGCACACACACTCCCTGGATGCCAATTCAGAACCTCTGCCTCAAATTTTTCACATGGGCCTGTTTCAAATCATGAACGCAGCTTGCGATTTCCGTGAAATTTCACAAACACGTTCCGACTAGGCCAAGGAAGAAATGCCACCCTTTTTCACATTGGCCTGTTATAGCGCCACCAGCAGGTCTAATTTAGCAAAACACATTTTTGGAACAAAATGCCTCAAATCATGAATGCAGTGTCCGATTGCCGTGAACGACCTAAGAATAAATGGCACCCTTTTCACATTGGCCTATTATAGCGCCACCAGGAGGCTAACGTACCTGACCTGGCGGAGACCTGTGTTCCGAGGAGCACTTTTTCTAGTTCATTCTAGTTCTTGTTCGTTCATGTGCCTGATTGTACGGGGAAAGAAGCTTTTTAGCAGTCTGTTGGCAGTGCATCTCAAGCGGCAACATCTCAAACGGTCTTTGAGTTGGGATGGCTTGTATCCTTGATGACAGGGCTTGGTGCGTGTGTGTGTGTGTGTGTGTGTGTGTGTGTGTGTGTGTGTGTGTGTGTGTGTGTGTGTGTGTGTGTGTGTGTGTGTGTGTGTGTGTGTGTGTGTGTGTGTGTGTGTGTGTGTGTGTGTGTGTGTGTGTGTGTGTGTGCGCGCGTTAATCTCCGCCAACTCCTCACATCGAGGGATGGAAAGGAGAGGAGAAAGGAGGAGAACCAAGGAGGTTCAAAATCTGATTTGGGTTTTTATTGGCACAGCCATGGTCTTAAAAGAAGGCTTTTGCCTGGCTCACATTACATTATGCAAGCCGAGGTCTCTGTTAGCTACAGGTGAAGGATGTCCTGTTTTGCAGACACACAGATGCCGTCTCTCTTTCAGACAGTCACTCTCACTCACTCGCCCCCCATCTCTCTCCGTCTCTCTCTCTCCAGGATGGATGAGTTTAATACTGAGATGGTTAAAGACAGAGGCAGATTCCTCATTGAGGGCGCACCCTCATTCTGTCTGACTCCTGAAATAAAAATCAAGCCTCTCGCCTTCTCCTTGCCTCCTCTTCTGTCACTCTTAACCCTCTGGCCATTCCCCCTGTTTCTTCACTCTTGGTATTATCCTGCTCTCCTACAGTATATGCGGCTGTGGTGTGCAGACCTCCTGCGGAGCGCTGGTAGGAAGCATGCATTTTGCCGTGAAGGGAGAGATGATCATTATAGATGCTCAGACATTCACAAAGACACTGGTGTTGACGTTTGCACATGCAGTAAAGCAGGGGTCTTCAACCTTTTCAGGCCAAGGACCCCCTAGCTGAGAGAGAGATGAAGCAGGGACCCCCTCTACATATTGTATAAAATTGTGTTGCAGATTAAACCTTTTCATAGATTTCATCAGTGTTGTGTGAACTAATGTTTTTTTTGCTTATTTCACTTAGGCCCCAATACTTAGTATTGTATAATATAGTATAATCTTGATCGTTAGCTCTGTACTTGATCTGCTCTTTTTTCTTTCTACACCAAACCTCTTTGGCGAAAACAGCCGATCTACGAGGCGTTGTGCGCTTGTAGATCTGCTGTTTTCGGCTAATGTTCCCCTCAGAATAGGGATTCTAGGGTTGAAGTGGTTAATGTAAAAAACAAAATCGGAAAGGATTTGGCGGACCCCCTGTAGTATCTCCGAGGACACCCCAGGGGTCCCGGACCCCCTGTTGAAGACCCCTGCAGTAAAGTTGCCCTCTTGCCCTCTTACTCTCTTGCACGCACGCACGCACGCACTCACTCACTCACTCACTCACTCACACACATGCTCTCAATAGAATCACATGAAAGCAAGTGAACAAACACTGTGTGTGTGTGTGTGTGTGTGTGTGTGTGTGTGTGTGTGTGTGTGTGTGTGTGTGTGTGTGTGTGTGTGTGTGTGTGTGTGTGTGTGTGTGTGTGTGTGTGTGTGTGTGTGTGTGTGTGTGTGTGTGTGTGCGTGAGAAAGAGACATTGCATGCACTCTCAATGACACAAGCTCTCCAGGGACGCAAACCACCCTCTGAGAATGTCTCTCGCATACACACATGCGCACGCACACACATGCGCACGCACACACATTTCTTATGTATCGGCAAATAAATATACGGAGAAACAGAAATAGTGACAGGTGTTATGGAAATAGCTCGACTTGAGCAGTGCTACTGGCAGGTTGAGGGATGCGATGGAGATGGAAAAAAGGGTGGTTGGTTGACAACTGTCCTAGTCTACCTCAGCAGGGAGGTAAAAAACAATAGGCAAAATGCTGAACGGGAGAGAGTACTGGAGCATGCTCTGCTTTTGCTCTGACCTGGTTACAGTTTATCCACCTGCTTCAGAAAACCATTGTTTCCTCCACGGCATATTTATAGAGTCACTTGAGGGTGTTTAGAACACACACGTGTGTGTGTGTGTGTGTGTGTGTGTGTGTGTGTGTGTGCGTGTGTGCGCATGTGTGTGTCTGTGTTTTTATTAACAAACAGAAAAAAGGAAAGGCAGAGGTCATGTAACTACCTTGAAACCCTTGTACCCACTATACCACCAGGTGGTATAGAGCGGCCGCTTGGGAATTCGGAAAAGGTTCCCCGCCGGTTCAATCCCTGCATGATCCACACTAACACCCCCCCCCCGGGTTAGTGTCGATTCAATTGTCCTTGAGCAAAACTCTGAAACCTCTAACTGCTCTCGATGAGCAGGTTGGTGCCTTCATGCATGGTTTCCTCCGCCGTCTGTGTTGGTGAACATGTGTGTGAATGGGTGAATGTATACTGGACATTGTAAAGCGATTTGGATAACGGCGCTATTAGAGTACCGAAGTCCTGACGTCACTCATCCCCTGGGTCACGGAAGTCTTTTCTCTATGGAGAATAACATTGGGTCATCTTAGAATCGTCTCATATAAGAATTGTGGTCCAAAAATAAACACATTGTCCCATCGATATTGTCATTGAGGTGTGGCTCTGTATCGTTTATGATAATCAGTCATTCATATCTGACAGTCTGTTTCTGGTGAAAATAGTGTTTTCTCACCGTCAGTTGATGCTTCATAATATGAGTCAAACCACTGCATGGGGCCCTTTGGTTTATTTTTGGAACACAGTTCTTATATATGCATCGATATCAAACACGTCTTCTCATTCAGAATGGGGGGGGGGGGGGGGGCCGTGACCCAGGTAGGATGTGTACATTACGTCAGACTTCGTTGCTCTACATAAATGCACTGTTTACCATTTCATAATTATACAAACCTCAGCTGATTTCAGAGCCTGCGGCTAAAATGGTAACTCTGTAGAAAATCCTATACAATTCAAAGGAGCTTTATTGGCATGAGAAAACATACACATAAACACACACACACCTCCAGTGTGCTTGTTGCTCCACAGGTACAATTGGATACTGTAAGGTGAGAGCAGTGTACCCACACACTGTTTAAAAATAGATGGGACCCAGTCAGTCCTGCACTGGTCCTCACAGCTCTCTCTCTCTCTCTCTCTCTCTCTCTCTCTCTCTCTCTCTCTCTCTCTCTCTCTCTCTCTCTCTCTCTCTCTCTCTCTCTCTCTCTCTCTCTCTCTCTCTCTCTCTCTCTCTCTCTCTCTCTCTCTCTCTCTCTCTCTCTCTCCCTCTCCCTCTCCCTCTCCATTCCTATGACTCTTATCAGAAACTTCAATCATCGCTCCATCCTCTCCTCTCCTCATCTTCTCCTTCCCTGACTCTCTCTCTCTCTTGGGAGAAGGGATTTCACATCTATAAGTCCCTCCATCACACTGAATATTTCACAAAAGTACCTCTCCCTGTCTTTCGCCCTGTCTCTCCCTGTCTCTCTCTGTGGCGCGCACACAGAGAGAGCTGACTTTCTCACAGAATTACTCTCACTCTCATTGCCCTCCACGCTGTTCTTCTCCGCCTCTCCGTCGTGGCGCTCCTTTCATTCTTCCTCCCTGCGTTCGTTGTCACCTACGGCTCCGTCTCCCATCTCTCCCGTGAATGTTCCCCATTATTTCTGGCCCCGCGATCCTGCTCTTTTCTTCATCTCCCCACACACACACACATATATACAGTACATACATACAGTGAGACAGATTTATACTTAGTCTCCATACCAGTGTCAGACACTGACAATAGCAGGTCGACAATGTTCAAGGTTCAAGGTTGTACTTTATTGCTACATGTTGTGCACAGGTACGCAAGGTACTTATTTTAGTTTGGCTTCCTTCAGACAATGCAGCAGCATAGATAATAACAACAGAATAATTTAAAGATAAAAATATCTAAAGAAAAGAAAGAGAGTGCAAAAAAAGAGCAAAAGAGAATAAAATAGATAGAGCATCATCAGCTCACAACGCATCACGATGTGACAGGATGTGAGCTTGTAGATTATTTGGTTCGCAACACGACGCGCAACCAAATATAACTTTCTTACAGTACACTCTCGCTATACCTCGCTCCTTTATGAGGGTTGGGATCCAGAACCGGAGGAATTCGGAGGAACTGGATCCAGCATTGAGTAACCGGAATACTATACTATACTTAAAGTACCAAAAGAAAATGTACTAATGTTTGAAAATGGCAGATCTACAAGCTCACAACGCGTTGCGATGCTATTTTCTATTTTTCGTCTACAAAGTAACTACTTAGTTACTGAAGTTTTCAAATGATTTTTAGTGGATAATATTTGCCTCTGAGATGTAGTGGAGTAGAAGTAAAAGTATTGGCAAATTGGAAATACTCTAGTAAAGTGTATTTACTCAAACTCAAAAGTGTACTTATGTACTTAGTTACTTACCACCACTGCAATTACCATACCGCTGGTTCTCAAAGTTTTTAATTTCAAGGACCACCATAACTCTGAGAGTGTACAAATGGAACCAAATGGACCCGTAAGGGTCCATTTGGTTCCATTTGTACACTCTCAGAGTTACAGTCCTGTAAAGTTTCATTTGAAACCCTCTATAGGAATCTTTAAAGGGAACCGTTAAGGAATCGGACCGCTAAGAGGGAATCGTTAAGGAATCTTTAAAATTCTAAAGGAATTATCCCTTATCTCTCTCTCTCTCTCTCTCTCTCTCTCTCTCTCTCTCTCTCTCTTTCTCTCTATTTCAAACCAAGCAACTCCACATTGTATCATCCCTTCCTCCCCGTTTATTTTATGAAGATGTATGAGCTGCGTTGGAACAAGACAGGAGGACCCCCGGACCTTTCGGTATATCTACTACGGGGGCCCATGGGACACGGGCAGACAACACATCATCCTCATGATTGGCTTCTACGTCTTCATAGATCAGCCCGAGAGCCCGAGAGTCCAATCTGGTTGTTTATTAGCAACGTGGAGGTCAAAGAGTGCCATGGCATGGATTGTTTTTGTTAACGACTTATACTTTCATAAAATGACAAAATAGTGAAAAATAAGAAAGATGCAACCTTTTGTGAGCTTGTAGGTCCGTTTATTTTTATTTATTTGCTATTTTTGAACATCTTGATCATTACTTTCCTTTTTTGATACATTTTTTATTAACTATTAGTTACGTATGACTAAAGTGGTTAAACTGTTACTCATTTTTCTGGGTGGCGGGTGGGGGGTCTTGAGCTGTCAAAGTGGTCAAGAGGGCAAGATGTCTCTTCCAAAATGAGATGCATATGCATTATAGAGAGAGATTTGACAGACATTGACGGAGACAGATTTAGTTTTATATTGTCCCACATACTAACCAGCTCAGTGGCCTTTCCGCCCTGAGACTGGGAGGTCAGGCGTTCAATTAGCTGTACTATAAAACTATAAAACGGGTGCCCAATGTCTCCCTGCTTGGCTTTCAGCATCAAGGGTTGGGTTGGGGGGTAAGTTCCTTCAACAAACCAGTGTCATGCCATGGCATGTACATTAAGCTGCCTCATGCTACAGAAAAAAGAACATATCGCTAGGCTCCTGACCTATATGGCCCACAACATGGCTCAGGAACCGTTGGTCCCAAAGGCTACTTGCCTACCAATACACCTGCTACACGTAGGGGTCTTCAACAGGGGGTCCGGGACCCCTAGGGGGTCCTCAGAGTTACGACAGGGGGGACACCAAATGTTTGTGTGACACGCCACACTGCAAGGCATTCAAAAAGGTCAAGAAATAGCAGATCTACAAGCTCACAACACGTCACTTGTGCCCGGGTTGCGAGCTTGTACATCTGCTATTTTTTAACCTTTCTGAAAAATCTTGAAAGTGTTTGAAAAACGTTACACATATTTTTTTCACAAATATTCTCTTCTGGGGGTCCCTGGCACAAAACATTTTCAGATGGAGGTCCGGCCAAATATATATCAATTTGGGGGTCCTCCTTGGCACGAAAAAGTTTGAGAACAATTGATTTAGAAGGCCTTTGTAGAATCGGGCCTCAGGTCTTAGTGGGTTAATAACCTGACTGTACGTACAGTGTGTAAGATGTAGCAACTGAGAAAATATCTCAAAGCTGGACGATGATATACTGATGATATATTCATAATGCTTCAGTGGGCGGCAGCTACACGGTAAATTCCCACTCGAAAACTGGGCTATATTGTATTTTAGGTCACCTAAAAATGTAATACGTTATGCAATTTTTAGGTAACCACTTTCACCCTGCCATCCTTATTTACATTTTACGAAAATATTGTGAAAAACGAATTAACCCATCAAGACCTGAGGCCGATTCTACAAAATGTCTTCTAAATCCTAACTGTTTTTTGAAAAAACGTATGTTGATATGTCAGTGGTTCTCAAACTTTTTCATGTCAAGGACCCCCAAAATGATATGTATTTGGCCGCGGACCCTCATATCAAAATGTTTTGTTCCAGGGACCCCCAGAGGCAAAGATTTGAGTTACAAATGTTCGCTTAAAAAATATATATATTCAAAGATTTGCTCATTTGCACACATTTTCAAAAATAGCAGATATACAAGCTCATAGCGCGGCACTCGCTTGTATATCTGCTATTTTTGATATGTTAAACATTATAAGTGTAAGATAATGCTTTTTAGCTCAAATCAAAAAGTGACACAGATGCGTTCCAAAGTATGAGCTGGGCTTGGACGTAAGAGTACAGAAGCAAAAGGCTTCTTCAAGTGCCTCCATGTTTAATGGAAAAGAGAAAAGAGTGGCAATGCTGCTTTCGCACAAACAAGGTCGATTTTCACACAGTGGATAAAAGCGTGAGGCATTACCAAATAAATAGTTTTTAACCTGAATGCTATCATTGTGTTGTGGTGGGGAGGCCATTTGCAAATCTTACATAACACTTTTCTTTGTGTACAAGCTCACTAATGGATCATGATGCCGACACATTGTGAGCTTGTAGATCTGTTTCTCTGAACATTTGGAAACTTTTGAACATTTTCACTTATTGGCGTTTGGGCTGCTAGGCGGCCTTCAGAGCCACGGTTCACTTCATCGGGCCAGTCTTCTACAGAGCCTTCTATTGGCGAATAGTGACAAAGCCCTGAACCGGAAGTTTACGGAATGCACTGGAGTCTATGAGCGTTTGTCACTATTTCGAGTTTACATGAACCGGATCTGTGGCTCTGGACAACCGTATCTCCATATATGCCTACATATGGGCATGTCGGGTTTGTTTATGGTTATGTCTGAGTCATAGTGACATGCCTTGGGCGTATTGGGTTTGTTTATGGTTATGTCTGAGTCATAGTGACATGCCTTGGGCGTATCTGGTTTGTTTATGGTTATGTCTGAGTCATAGTGACATGCCTTGGGCGTATCTGGTTTGTTTATGGTTATGTCTGAGTCATAGTGACATGCCTTGGGCGTATCGGGTTTGTTTATGGTTATGTCTGAGTCATAGTGACATGCCTTGGGCATATTGGGTTTGTTTATGGTTATGTGTGAGTCGTAGTGACATGCCTTGGGCGTATCTGGTTTGTTTATGGTTATGTCTGAGTCATAGTGACATGCCTTGGGCGTATCGGGTTTGTTTATGGTTATGTCTGAGTCATAGTGACATGCCTTGGGCATATTGGGTTTGTTTATGGTTATGTGTGAGTCGTAGTGACATGCCTTGGGCGTATCGGGTTTGTTTATGGATATGTCTGAGTCATATATAGTGACATGTCTATATATGGGCGTATCGGGTTTGTTTATGGTTATGTCTGAGTCATAGTGACATGCCTATGTATGGGCGTTTTGGGTTTGTTTATGGTCTGAGTCAGAGTGACGTGGCCGTGGTCCTGCCTATATATGGGCGTATCGGGTTTGTTTATGATTATGTCTGAGTCGGAGTGATGTAGCCGTGGTTTGTATAACGGCCCGTTTGAAATAAAATTCCTTCATTCGGATTTTGAAAACTGTGTTTTGGCATGTGGTTATAAATGGAATGATAACACACAGAACGCTACCACCGCTGGGGTGACCTTCCCAAAAATCAGCATGAGAATTATTCTCCCCAGATGGTACCCATGACCCCAAAATGAGGGGTCCTGGCTCACGGACTATACTTGTTCTTGTGGAAGCAGCTTTGCCACTCTTTTCTCTTTTCCATTAAACATGGAGGCACTTGAAGAAGCCTTTTGCTTCTGCTCACTGGTCTTCCTCAACAGTGGACGTTACAAGAAGGGAAAGAAAGTCTAATGAAGAAGATGCCCAATAGCCGATCTACAAGCTCACAACGTGTCACATCGTGACACGTTGTGAGCTTGTATAGATCCGCTATTTTCAAACATTTTAGTGCTTTTACTTTTGGTACTTTAAGTACATTTTGATACCAATACTTTTGTACTTTTACTGAAGTAAATTTTGAATTCTGGACTTTTACTTGTAACAGAGTACTTCTACATTGCAGTATTGATACTTTTACTTAAGTTAAACATTTGAGTACTTTTTCCACCACTGCAGCCTATAGCCAAGGATGGTCCCCTTTGACTAATGCAAAAAAGGAACATGTGTAAATGGAGTAGACACTCACATTTTCACCCAGCTTTTCCCATGTGAATTTGTCATTAATGTTACAGATGTCCTGTGGTAACAATTAACTATATAGGACATAGTCCTGAGAGCTAATCGCATCCGATTCCAAGTCTTTCTGCCCTAAATTGGAGGTTTGCATAACCCACGGCCACGGGTCACAATTCAACACATGCACCACAAGGCCAAACGTAGTCATTCCCCTCTCCCTAGCTCTCATCTGTAACTTTTCATGGATTTGTGTTTTCTTTGTCCTTTCCTCTCCTTTTATCTTCAACTCAATTTTTGTCAGTCCTGTTGCTCCATTCCCAGGAGCATGGATGACCTAATTCAGATCTGGAGGCATGTGCCCATGCTTGCCTGCCCGCTATCTTTCTCATGCTCTCTCTCTCTCTCTCTATTGGTGAAAGATAAAACAATGTTGAAAGGTGCTCTTAGCTTATAAAAGCGCAAAAACGAAGATAAAAATACCACGGCACTGATCAAAAATGTCAAATAGCTTCAATGAAATGGCTAGTTCATCATAGCAGTTAAAATCCATAGCAAATTTTGGCATGGTGGTGTGGATTTTGTTCTAAAAAGAACTAGCCATTTCATCAAAGTAGTTTTACATTTCTGAAGAGTGCCTTGGTATTTCTTCTACTTAAAAGCTTTCTTGTTTATCTGTATTTCGACCACTTGCACTTAAACTGGCTCTGAAGTGACAAGTGACAAGTGAGCTACAAGTGAGCAATTACTTCAGTTTTTCCTCAATTGACATTAAAACCAGATACTGTTCCATATGTGTCTAATAATTCCAACAGAGCTGGTAATGATTGTTCTAGCTTTGACACTGACGCATATAAAATGCCATCTGCATAACATGAGATTAAACGATGCTTATTCCTAATGACCTGTTATGCAACCGTAACCCCTTAAAGGGGAATGCTGCCCATTTATCTATTCAGTCAATTATGTAAATAGATTTTTTTTTCAATCAATTTCATAAATTCATTGCCTTATAGAAAATAAAAAATACATTTCAAGATTGAAATGTCAGCTGCTTGGGTGTTCAAGGTATTACACTTACAGCCTTGATATGACAGAACACATTGAAAGTTTCCCAAATAAGAATAGGGCTAGGATCCTGGCACTACTTGGCTTTCATTGAAATATCATCCTGGGTATTCATACATTTTGTATCCGTTAGTAGCACACAGTAGTTAGTAGCACTCTCCTCTCTTCATGGTGCTTGACCGCCCGCGGTACTTTTCTACTAGAAGAACTAAGAACAAATGAGTATTCATGGACGCGCCCCCGCAACAGGTATCAGTGAAGCAAGGTCTTGTGTTGTAGTCGAGGTCATTTCAGTCTTGCCATATTGCATAAAAAGAAATGCTTGGGCCAAAAACAAATTGATTATGTAGTTGAATCGCAACCTTAAGATGGATGCATCACAATGCATTGATGCATTTTTAGCGGTGCCAACCGCTCTACACTTGACTTTGTCCGTATGTCCGTCCGTCCGTCCGTATCAGCACGGGATGATGAGCACGGGATTTTACACAGCTATAACTCCAGTTTGCAACATGCCACCAAGTCCAAATATGGTATGTGGACTTAGACCACCAATAGGGACGAGCATGAATTGCTGAAGTTATCACAGCGGGGTCCAGGGACCCCCCGCGTATGTTCTGTCCGTCCGCCCGTTTAGGGCACGGGATTTAAAACAGCTATAACTCCAGGTTGAAGCCTGCCACCAAGTCCTAATTTGGTTTGTGGACTTACACCACCAATAGGGACGAGCATGAATTGCTGAAGTTATCACAGCGGGGTCCAGGGACCCCCCGCGTATGTTCTGTCCGTCCGCCCGTTTAGGGCACAGGATTTAAAACAGCTATAACTCCAGTTTGCAGCATGCCACCAAGTCCACATTTGGTATGTGGACTTACACCACAAATAGGGACGAGCATGAATTGCTGAAGTTATCAAAGCGGGGTCCAGGGACCCCCCGCGTATGTTATGTCCGTCCGCCCGTTTAGGGCACGGGATTTAAAACAGCTATAACTCCAGTTTGCAGCATGCCACCAAGTCCAAATTTGGTATGTGGACTTAGACCACCAATAGGGACGAGCATGAATTGCTGAAGCCCCGCCCCCTCTGTCTTCCCATTGGCTGGCCTTTAAACAGCCATAACTCACGTTCGCAGCATGCTACGGAGTACAAATTTTGTGCATGGACTAAAACCACCAATAGGGACAAACTGTAATTACTTAAGCCACGCCCCCTCTATCTGCCCATTGGCTGGGCTTTAAACAGCCATTATTCCAGTTTGCAGCATGCTACCAAGTACAAATTTGGTAAGTGGACTCAGACCACCAATAGGGACGAACTGAAATGAGTTACGCCCCGCCCCAAAGGCACCGCTTCCTTCACACAGGGTGTGATTTTTCCATACTTTGTTGTGAATGTGTGTTACAACCATGATTGAGATCAGCTCATTGTGCTTGACGTACACTATGATGTTTTGTTTTGTTTTGTGTTTGCCATCTGGCATGGTGGATGGTCTCAGGCTTAGAGTATAAAGTCCTGACGTCACCCACTCATCCCCTGGGTCACGGACGTTTTTCTCTGAGGAGAATAACATTGGGTCATCTTAGAATCGTCTCATATAAGAATTGTGGTCCAAAATTAAACACATTGTCCCAGCACTATTGTCAGGGAGGTGGCTCTGTATCGTCTACGATAGTCAGTCACTCATATTTGATACAGTCTGTATCGCCAGCGGTAACATTAGCGATTTCTCACCATCAGTTGATGCTGTTGATGCATATCCGTACGAGTCAAACCGATGGGATCATTTGTTTATTTTTGGAACACAGTTCTTATATGCCGTGATATTAAACACGTCTATGGGAAACAGTGTTGATTCCGTCGACTGAAACTATGACGAAAAATGTTCGGCGACTACCTTTTTTCACTGACAAAAACTAGATTAAAACGTAATAAAAATTAAGCTACTATGACTAAAACTAAGACTAAATATATTGACAATTTCGTCAACAAATAAGAACTAGACTAAAATGTTAGTGAGGGACTAGTGGAGAAGAGATCCAGTAGAACTAAAAGACAAGTCATTTTATGCTTGGTTGCGCTCGGGTGTTGCGCACTGAAAATAGCAGATTTACAAGCTCACAACGCGTCGCGCTGCGACGCGTTGTGAGCTTGTAGATCGGCTATTTTCAGCATGCAACCAAGTGTAAAATCAGCCATTACGACGCCATCATACATTTTGGTCGACTAAATCAACTGTAGATTTAGTCGACTATAATCTTATGATGTTTAGTCGACTCAAACTAGACAAAAACTAAAACATTTCAGATGACTGAAATATGACTAAAACTAAATGGAATTTTACTCAAAAGACTAGGACTAAAACTAAATCAAAATTTGCTGTCAAAATCAACACTGTGTTGTTGTTGTTGTTGTTGTTGTTACTGTTTTTACTGACGGAGGTGAGCCATGCAGAGCAACAGAGGGGGGGGGGGGGGGGGGGGGGGGGTAGGTGGATGTTTGGAGCTGTCTTTGCTGACTATTAGCTGAACATCCCAGCTGGGGAGAAACAGAGCCAGAGGGGTGGACACAACAGTGAACACATTCGTGGGTGTGTTACAATGTGTGTGTGTAGCCACGTGTGTGTGTAGTCTCCTTCTCTCTCCGTGTGTGTATGTGCGTGTGCGTGTGCGTGTGCGTGTGCGCGCTTAGATAGTGTAGGTGTGATGGAGAGGCACTCTTTTTTGTGTCTAAAAAAACTAATGGCTACTGTAGCCTACATTTGGCCACAAGAGCGGTGAATTAATGAAGTTGCGATCAATGGAGAGAGATGCTCACAAAGACACGCTGAGGAAAGATGTTTGTGTCTAAAAAAACTAATGGCTACTGTAGCCTACATTTGGCCACAAGAGCGGTGAATTAATGAAGTTGCGATCAATGGAGAGAGATGCTCACAAAGACACGCTGAGGAAAGATGTTTGAGAGATTAATTTATTCCCCTGAGAGGACAACCTCACTCTTAACAACAATGGCCAAAAATGTGTAGGTGTGTTTTAATACGTATTTAACAGTTGTGTGTGTGTGTGTGTGTGTGTGTGTGTGTGTGTGTGTGTGTGTGTGTGTGTGTGTGTGTGTGTGTGTGTGTGTGTGTGTGTGTGTGTGTGTGTGTGTGTGTGTGTGTGTGTGTGTGTGTGTGTGTGTGTGTGCGTGCGTGCGTGCGTGCGTGCGTGTATGTGTATGTGTGCTGGTGTGAGAGCGTGTGACTGTCTGTCTGTGAGATATGGGCCCTCTCTCGCTCTAATATACATGCACAAACAGACACGCATGTGCACACACACACACACACACACAAAAACTCCCTCCCCCCCACACACACACACACACACACACACACACACACACACACACACACACACACTAACAAAACCCTCATAACAGGATCATCAGTGCTTGGCCCCGAAGGTAGCTGCATTTTCAGTGGTTGATTTGATTTACAGTATCGGTTTGCCTTATTGTGTGTGTGTGTGTGTGTGTGTGTGTGTGTGTGTGTGTGTGTGTGTGTGTGTGTGTGTGTGTGTGTGTGTGTGTGTGTGTGTGTGTGTGTGTGTGTGTGTGTGTGTGCGTGCGTGCGTGCGAGATTGCATGCACACTCAATGATACAAGCTCTCTAGGGACGCACACAAACCACCTTCTGAGAATGTCTTCCCACACACACACACACACACACACACACACACACACACACACACACACACACACACACACACACACACACACACACACACACACACACACACACACACACACACACACACACACACACACAGTATGCAGATCAATTGATAGGTAGGCACAGACATTAGCTCTGACTGTTAATGCTGTGCTTTATGGTTCTTCTTTTGCACTCTGACTGAGTAGAAAGTCCTGCAGCACCGTAAGAATATTGGCAATAGTTCTTCCCCTCCTCTGTAGCTGCCATTCTGTCCAAGAAAGTCAGTGTGATCTCTGCTAGAGAGGTCTGTTAGACATTTTCCTCACAGCACGCGACAAACCAAGCCCGGGCTGTTATACAGTCTGGAGTGCACACACACACAAGCAAGTACACACACACACACACACACACACACACACACACAAGCAAGTGCACACACACACGCGCACACGCACACGCACACGCACACACACGCACACGCACACTCAGCGGAGCCCACCGATGTTTGTGTTCAATTAATTCTTAATCCGAATTAATTTCGCCATAACAGATGTGGGCGGGGTTTTTTGGTCCCATATCTCCCACGCATGCAAGCATGAAATGATGTGAAGGCATACTTGAACGTTACAAATGCATATGCTTACACCGTGTGCATTTATATGTCCTTTAAAGCAGTAGTACTCAAAAATGTTACCCCCAAATTGAGATTTATTTGGTCACGGAGCCCAATTTGCAAAGATGTTGTGAGAGGGACCACCATAAGAGAGGATTTTTTTTTTTAGATCGCTATATTTGAAATAAAATAGAGAGCTTAAAGGAGTAGTTAATCCAGATAAATGTCTTATTTTTCTATCAATTACAAGCTTTTTTTTACAAGTTTTTGTCACTTTCCTAAGCCAATAATTTGATGACCGGGTGGCTGCTCAGTAGGATAGACTCATCGCCGGTCAAAAAAAATCTCCTTCAAGTTTTTGGAACCCCCTCAAGGATCCACTGTGAGAAGAGCCAGTATACTTTAAAGCTACACACAGCCTCTAAAGACATGCATGTTTGTGACACAGATCTCCTGTGTAGGGGTGTGTGTGTTTGCGTGTGCGTATTCCTGGCTGTGAGCCGATCAGTCAAGCAGCATATAGCTGTAAAATGTCTAAAACCCCAAGCTATAGATTATCACCGGGCCATTGGTCACAGAGCCGATCGGTGAACAGAGATCGCTCGATGACCTCTGACCCGCGAGCTGAAAACCTTCCGAGGGGTCTGGCGTTTCTTCAAACAAGTGGTGGGAAAGTAACTAAGTACATTTACTTAAGGACTGTACTTAAGTACAATGTTGAGGTATTTGTACTTTACTTGAGTGTTTCCAATTTCCAATACTTTTACTTCTACTCCACTACATCTCGCATCCAAATATTGTACTTTTTACTCCACCACATTTATTTCAAAACTTTAGTTACTTTGTACTAGATTGATTATTATTTCAAAACAAACATTACGTAACCACTTAAACCCCATATACATTTCGGCCATTTGAAAATAGCCGATCTACAAGCTCACAATGCGTCGCGATGCGACGCATTGTGAGCTTGTAGATCTGCTATTTTCAAGATTCTTATACATTTGAAAACTTAAAATGGGACATTCTGCATAATGAGTACTTTTACTTTTACTCAAGTACATTACACCACCGTGCATTTGAGCCAAGTGGGGACAAGAAAAGTTCTCACAAAACAGGTTGCCTGTTTCTCTGCCAAACAGAGATGACAGATGAAAAGAGTAAGACGATGATGAATAGACGGTACAAAGAAACCCAGAGCCAAGGAAAGGAGAGAGAGAAAGAGAAAGAGAGAGAGAGAGAGGGCGAATGGCGGCTGCATTAAGGTCCATCAGTATAGTTTATGGCGTCCGTCTGTTTAGACGGCTTTCTCAGAAAGACATGACGGCTCGATCCATTCAGGGAAAAGCCTCTTTATACAGTAAATGTCAAATGCCCCGTCTGTGCTTTATGCAATAGATTTATATAATGTTGTGTTTAGGCTTTCTCCCTATTCTCATCCATCAGTTGCAGTGTCTGCCTCCTTCCCTTGCACCCCCCCATGTCTGTCTGTCTGTCTGTCTGTCTGTCTGTCTGCAGTGGTGTAAAGTAGTAGTAGTAGTAGTAGCTTTATTTGTCATTGTCACAGAGTACAACGAAATTAAAAAGTGCCAACCGTTCAGTGCATTAAAAACCTATCTATACAAAAACGAACAAAAACAAAACAAGAACAACAGACAGAGATACAACAAAAACCATACACATAACCATGCAACAGATCATCGTCTCCTCACAGCATTGAGTGTGGCTACCGCTGTGGGATAGAAGCTATTGCTGAATCTGCTGGTCCCTGACTTAATTGATCTATACCGTCTGCCTGATGGCAACAGTTCGAACAGTGAGTGGCCGGGGTGGGAAGTGTCCTTCATAATGTTCTCAGTTTTTTTGAGACAACGGGATCTGTGTAGTTCTTCCAGTGTGGGGAGAGGGCAGCCCACGATCTTCTCCGCCGTGTTGATGACCCTCTGAAGCATTTTCCTCTGAGCCGCTGTGCAGCTGGTGTACCACACACATATACAGTATGTTAATACGCTCTCTATGGAGCACCGATAGAAGGACACCAGCAGTCTCTGTGTGATGTTATTCCCCCTGAGTACCCTCAGGAAGTACAGTCTTTGCTGGGCCTTCTTCAGCAGCTCAGAGGTGTTCACTCTCCAGGTCAGGCCCTCCTCAATATGGACTCCGAGGAAGCGGAAGGAGGACACCCTCTCCACACAGTCCCCGTTTATGATTATTGGTGAAATGTCCGTTTTCTTCCTCCTGTAGTCGATGACAAGTTCCTGGGTTTTTGATGTGTTTAAGAGCAGATTGTTCTCTCTGCACCACTCAGTCAGCTGCACCACCTCGTCCCTGTAGGCAGACTCATCCCCTTTGGAGATGAGCCCTACTACTGTGGTGTCATCCGCAAACTTCACCATGGTGTTGCTGCGATGGGTGGGGGTGCAGTTGTGTGTGTAGAGGGTGTAGAGCAGCGGGCTCAGTACGCAGCCCTGCGGGGAGCCGGTACCGATGCTGAGGGACGTAGATGTGTGAGGTCCCACTCTCACCCTCTGGCTGCGATCAGTCAGAAAGCTCTTAATCCACATGCAGGTGTTGTGTGGAAAACCCAGGTCTCCCAGTATGTCCACCAGTCTGTGGGGGAGGATGGTATTAAATGCGGAGCTAAAGTCCACGAAGAGCATCCGCACATAGCTCCCCGGCTGCTCCAGATGGGACAGTGCAGAATGGAGGGCTGTGGCTACTGCGTCCTCTGTGGATCTATTTGCCCTATAAGCAAACTGGTGGGGGTCAAAGCCTTGGGGCAGGAGTGAGGTGATGTGACCCCGGACCAGCTTTTCAAAGCACTTCATCACCACTGGGGTGAGTGCGACAGGCCGGTAGTCATTTAGACTGGAAATATGACGTTTCTTGGGCAAGGGGACTATGG